>NW_009614472.1:27595-44224 GCF_000690535.1 Cariama cristata | reverse complement strand
GCATGCACCGCTCCGAGGGGGAGGGCGCCGCGGCAGCACCCGTCGGCGCTGCGAAGCTCAAGGTCCCGCGTTCGCGGCCCGGGCCCGCCTCTGTAAAGACTCAGAAGCCAGGCGAGTTTATACATTAAAAGAGTTTATTGTTAATACAAAAAACCAAACCAAGAACAATACTCATGAATATGCATAAAGTCTTGTTCCAGAGTCATAGCTGAGCTATTAGCTAGTTAAATTCTAGTCTGCGGCTATCGGAGCTTCATGCTATTCTAGCAAGGTAACACCCAGTGTGCAAAACACAATCGGTTCCTCCCCACGGAGGATCCGTGAGCAGGACACGCACACGTGCCAGGCACCAACATCGGCAGTGGCACATGCCCAGGGCTGTGCAGTAGCCTGCATCCCACCCTTCAGTTTTAATTTATTTTTAACAGGGAGCTTGTATTTCCTAACATGATGTTAGTAACCTTTATGACTGTTAGTTTAGTTTCTTCTCAACAGTAGACAACAAGTAAGGGGGGGGCTCTACACCTCAAAACCAGACACATCTCCGTAGAGTCCAGCATTTTTCAGCCTGATCACCCTGTTACTGGTCAGATTTGTTTCAGCAGAGCTGACAGCCCTCCAGTAAACACAATTCTTATGTAAAGATACATCATGGAGCACTCAGAATTTTGTTAGGAAGGACAGTGGGAAAGTAGAAGGGCAAAGGAGTTACATCAGTGTGAGCACCAGCAGGACCACACAGAGGTCCTTCAAACCATCTCCCCTTGCACGCTGTTGCTCTCACATCCTATCTGGCCTCTGCCTACGGAAAGCTTGAGTCACCGTATTTCTTGCCAAAAACCATCCTGAACACCATGAGTTTGCTTGCAATGGAGTGTGCTGCACAACTACGCTGTTCCTGTGCCCACCATGCACAGATGGGGACTGGAGCATCTCCAGAGTTAGTCCCAAACTCCAGCTCCTGTGCAGCAGCACTGCGCCCAGCAAGCTCAGGCTGCGTGTGAGCTGATGCAGCAGGAGGGAGAGCATAGAGCACTAGTCCCCAAAAAGCCCTTTATCCCCCAATCTTTCCCCTTCTCACCAGCCACACTCCTGGAAAACCCATCAATACCGGCAAATCAAAGCAGTTTCTAACCAACACACTGATGAGCTCCAACAGGAACTCTACAAGACACTGGCCCATCTACATTTTGCACCTTGCAATCGCAAAGAAATCCTCGGATTTCTCAGTTCAGGATGAGGAACAGTATCAGTAGTACTAGGGTGGTCTCATTTTTCACGGTCTTCTTTAAACCCACCATCCAACTTAGCTAAAGCAAGCACCACTAAGGCACACAGCACTCAACTCCCACCAGAAAGCACGTGAACCCCACCAGCACCTCTCCACGACCCAGCTAACCAGACCTGAACACGCTTCATTTACTGCTGACACCATAAACCACACCTCGATGCTTCCAAATGTTTGGTATTCACTTACCTCCAAGAATGGATGACTGGTTTTGAGCCTTGCTGTCAATGCATGGGGCAAAAAATATGGTCCTACCTCTTCACAGGGCTGGGACTAGTCGCTCTGAGGACACTCACTTGATCCTTCCTGTACAGTTATCAGGATACACCACTGCAGCCATCTGCTTCTAGTTAGGTTTCCTCAAGAGACTGAGCTGTTTAGTTTAACTTGTTGGCCCTTTTCAGTGAAAGCTAAGAGAGACAAATGCCTCAAAACAAAATTCCTAATAGACTTTAAAAATAAAAATAATGCCTAGGTAGAAGACAGAACCACATTGTTCCCACTGAAGAGAAGGCCACGGCACCAAGTTTAGTTATACATTCTTATACACCAGAGAATCCACAGGGAAGAAAGATACCACAACACAACTGCATGGAAACTTCTGATCAGAGTTTATAGCTCATTAGACACACATGCACACACACAAAAATCAGGCTTCAAATTCTGCTTCTCATAGAGCTATTAGTAAAAAAACCATTGAGAACTCAAGGACGGTTCAGATTAGTCTGCAGCGAATGGTGGGGATTCACCCCTAGTTCTGCCCATTCTCAGGCATAACATGAGGGGTTGGGGTGGGAGAGGGGAGCAAGGTCTGCTTTAGAATTCAGGGTTATTTTACCATTTTCTCCACACATGCTAGACAAATTGTGCCATCTTTGTCTGTTAAAAAGTTAATTTATTATCCCCTCCTGGTAAAAAAAGTGAAAAGCTATACTCTGTTAGACCAGTAAGATACAGAATTACTCCAGCTCTTTGGAGGTTTTTAGATACAACTTCGAAGCTTATTATTCCACAAAGGAACAGCAAGTACCTTTCTTAAGAAAGGAAACTCTATAATGGGTCAGCCTTTTCTTTTAAGCAGAAGAAGATGTATCCATTACAGGACTCCCTTTCTGTCCACATGACTCCTGTGAAATACCCTAACATCCTCCAGGCAGCGCATACAGAAAGTTTCCTAAGGAGAAGTATGTCTTTAAAAACGTCACTTCAGGAAACAAGTGCAAGTTCCTTTTAAATTTGTTTTATAAGAAGGATACCAATGTACATTTTAATAGTTTTATTTTCGTCTTCCCCAAGGGGGAACCAAAGGCAGAGAGGTGTTGTGAGATACATCACGCTGTTCTTATGGGTAAATCAATTTGCAAATGTTATTTTACCACTCTATAAAAATACACACAGGAGTGTGAAGGAAGCAAAGTAGTTCAGAGTGGCTGTCATGAAGCAAATACATTAAATACAATCAGTTGTTTGGATTTTTTTTTCCCTAAAAATTGTGGCTCCTTGTGTTCCATAAAACCACAGTCTTTAGTAGCCACATGCCACAGGAACAGAAATTTAAGTGGTAGCTTCCTTTGAGCCTGTGCACACAAAAGCATTAGTAAAGAACTGCTCCCATGGGACTGGACAGCAGATGTGAGCGACAAAGCCCCATCCACAACAGGAAAGAAGATATGCATTCAGTTTTATTGTCTCAGCTTCCCATCCAAACTCCTGTAAACAGGTTCCATACCATTCAGGCATTTCTAATAAAAGAGTCTATAGCTCTATAAAAAGAAGTCACGCCGTAAAATCAAGATATTTACCCTGTACGTGTTATGCGAGCGCGAAGAGGAACAACCTTCCAATTTCTCAAGATACATCCAAGCAATCTGTAAATGACCCAAGTCCTTTCTCTGTCCAACTGTGCTGTGTGAAACTCAGTTAAGTGCCTCTTCACAGGTAGAGACAGTTTGCTTTTAAAAATATTAAGGACACATTTTTTTTAAGAACTTCCTGGAAAGTTACTGTGGAAAATGAAAGTGCTCCCATGGTGAGACCAATGTGCAAAGCTCTACAGACTTCTGTCCTTGCTGCTTTCTGATATTCCTTCCCTTAGCAGATTCATGTTATGATGAGGCTCAACAGATTGCAACGAGGCCATTATCCACCTGTAACAAGCAGGTAGACACTGGAAAATGTTTTATGTTTAATCATAAAACGTGGAATAAGTCAAAAAAAAAAAATTGTTCAGATATGATTGGTATGGTCTCTCAAGTGGGTTTATATACCAATGGCCTGTAACACTCGCTTTTCATTCTCATTGAGATGGTCTGAAAACATTGCATAGCAGGGCTGCTGTGCAAACTGACAGAGGAAGTCAGTGAGATAGGCCTGAAAGGAAAACAGAAAGACTAAGTTAGCATCACATCACTTTGGAAATTGTTTCTTTCATGTATCAAAAGACAAACCTCAACGTGCACCAAGTAAGACAAAGAGATTGCAGGGAAGAGACAAGGGATGCAGGAGGAAGGGTGGCAGCAGAGGGGAAGGGCTAATAAACCCTGCCAGGTGGTGGTAAAAAGCAGGAGCCAAGTATCATAACAGGGACTGACTGGATGGAAGCATCTCCAAGTGGAGTATGAAATTCTGTCATGTTCAGTCTCTGATCTACTTCTGACTTCGGCAAACAGTTGTGAAGCTCATGGGTAGAAAAGTCTCATCTCCCTCTCTTCAAAAAGTTTTGTTTATTCACATTTCCAAGTTATAGATACTGATCCAATAAGGAAAAATAGCTTCAGGTATTCTTGGGATACTCAGCACTTTCCAAAGTAATTTTAGTGAACCAACAACCGGTGTTTCCAGTGGTTTACAGTTTTGTTAAAGTACAACACCAAAAAAAATTATGTTTATAAAGAATGATAGGAATCTGATTTAAAAAACTCATTCTAGAGCATCACCTGGAGATCTATTTGGTAAAGAGGGTCCTTTAATGCATCTGGATCATCCTCTTCGTCATCTTCATAGTAGTCCTCATCTGTCAGAGGCAAATCAACAGATTTTACATCAAATAGAGCAAAATATCTCAGGAAGTATTCTATTAGACTATTGTTGAAATCCAAGGAACCAAAAATAAGAAGTTTCAGCACTTCTGGGTAAAAAGAAATTGTATCCAGAATGTTTGCTCCTTAAGTTCACACGATTAGAAAATACTAAACCCCAGAAGAAGACAGATCATAGTGGGAGTCTCAAGGAACACGCAAGTGAGAAAAGCATATATGGGATAGTACACAAGCAGGGTTGTTAGTTATGTGCACTACTGTTATCTTAGGCCTTGTGGTGCTGCACTCCCCCCGTCCTTTTCTGGGCCTTGCTACAATCTCAGGAATTCAGGCCTTAGCCTTTGTGTAATGAGTTGGGTGGTTAAGCGTCCCTTGACCGTACCAGAAACTCTTTCATATCTAAGGTGGGAATAACAGTGATTGTCCCAGCAACTTCTGTTGCCTGGCCAAGGCTGGAAGCTTGAGCAAAACAGCTTCATAGCTTGAGCAATACATCCCTTATCTGAATGGACGCTCAAACAAAACAGCCTCGTAGCTTGAATTTTGTTAGCCTTGGAAGCTCAAGCAAAACAAGCCTTGGTAGCTTGAGCAAAACACAGTTATCATTACTACTGGAATTTTGAGAATTCCAGCAATTACCAACTCAAATCGTGGCCAGAATGGAAATTTAGTAATGACTGAAGTCCATCATCTTGCAAATCTACAAACAACGGTCCTAAGTGAGGCCCTTTGAGCTCTCCTGGACCACAGTGGGCGGCAACCAGCATTTCCCTTGGAGTGGGATGTCTCTCAGAGCTCACGAAACTCTCAAGTTTGCAGCACCATTGCTGAAGGCAGACAACAGAGCCCGAGCCGAAAACCCTTCAACTCCTCGAGACTCGACCCTCATCCCTTAATAACTGCCAAGGCATTTGAAGTGAGTATTTCACTGAACTCGAGGCGAATTCTTTAACAAGTATACCTACCTTTATACATTTATTCCTTTATACATATATCCCTGTCTCTCTCTTTTTGTCTTTGTGTGCATGTATGCATCGATTCAAGTACCCTATAACATTTTAAGTCACTGTTATCATTACAGTAAAACCTATTGAATTACTTTGTAAATATTAAATTAGTCAACGATTAAGTGCTGTTAAATGAAGCAGTACTGCTAAATCCTACTGCTAAATACTCCTGCTATCTCTTAGACATAAACCGTTGACCAAGTCTGGGACTAGGGGTAGATCCAGCTGCACCTCAACTCCTCTCTGAAGGAGTTTAGAAACCAAGGGGGTCTACTCCAAAACCCTTGAGTCAACGGGAGGGCCTCCCTTACCCCTTTTATCTCCACTCTCTGTGTAAATCTCTCTAGCTGGATTCTAACTTGATTTTTCCTGTGTACATCCCTTTCATGCAGTAAGTAATAGAGTGAAGCTTGCCATCAAACTTTGTTAAGTCACACTTTTACAAATACATATTAAAACTATTTCTGCTAATACCTTTGACAGCAATTCTTTGAGCGACCCTAAACCACTCATATGCAACATGCCTTAATCTTATGTTAGGGTGACACATTTCCAATTCTGTGCTAATGTAAGTAGTCTCCCTTATTGTTTTGCCTGTAAGGTTCTCCCTTCTAAGACTACACACAAACTGGACAGCAGAGGAAAGGAGATGATATACCCACTCCATCTTCTTTATGCAGCAATTATTTCTGAAGGTCACTCCACAAACAAGCTCATTCACTTCTATGACACTGTCATTCCAAGGTCACATCTACATCTTTGAGCATCAGTTTTCTCTTTAGAAGAAAAACCTGCATGAACCTCACAATGCGAAGCATACATAGCATTTGAACTCTCAGGTGAAAAATGCAGTTATTTAATTATCGTGTTATTCAAAGAGATGTCCCTCTTATAGAAAAAAGCCCTTATTCAAAATCACAGTGTAGTATTTCCTTCCCTTTGCCTGCAGCCTCTGTTGAGATGCCGTCAAGGAAAGAAAACCATGACTAGGATGTCACCTACTCATTTTCCGCTTTGAGTAAGCACTTTAAAGTTGTTACTTACCATACTTGTTTGTGGAAAGAATATCTGATAAGAATTGTCCTGCTAAGCCTTCATCTTCATCCTCATCCTCTTCCTGATCCTCCCACATATCATTCGAATCATCTGCTTAGAAAAAAAAAATAAACCCAGAAACAACTAAAGTCCAAGAGGTTCAGTCTGTTGATCACTCTCCAGGGGACTGTAGTTTTTAGGCAAACATCCCTGCTTGTGTAGGTGGATGAAGGGAAACACCTGCAACCTTTATTATCCTTTTAGAAAGAGCGTCTCAAGGACTGGAGCTAAGCAAAAGCAGCAGCAAGAATGGCTGCTTGAAGTAGGAAGGCAGGCAGGCAAACCAGATACACCAAAAACCCAATAATTTTATTGGCATATAGTCAGATCCCATCTTCCAAACTGGCCCAAAGTAACTTTCAGATATAAGAATACACAACACTGACTGATCTTACCCTTTCAATCATTATTTAAGCCTCTGTAATTACAGGTATACTATTTACCATTGTGAGTTTCTTATTACTATAAATGCTTCTGAAGAGATTACAAAGTAGATTTAAGCCATGCAAAGAGAAAAAGCAAACCCAGTATTTTACCTTGGCTCCAATCTGCAGTTGTCTGTCTAGATGCATTTGCTTCCATTGCATTAGAGAGTTCATTTATGATTAATTTTAAGATTTTTACTAACAAAGGAATGTTTGTCCAGCGTTCAGGATCTATAAGAGAAGAAAAGCATAAATTCACACTGCTCTTAATAAAAAGTTGTTAAAAACAGGCCTTTTTTGTTGTGGGTTTTTTGGTTTGGTTTGGTTTGTTGTTTGGTGTTGTGGGTTTTTTTTATTTTACCATTCAAGTAAAACTTTCAGGTTGGGAGGAAAAGGGAACTGACATAAAAACCCCAAATGTTCTTTCTGTATACCTTCACAGCTAGATTTCCAAAGATCTTAACTGCAATATCAAGTCTAGCATATTTTGAATGAAGAAAAGGCATGGTTAAAATCCTCACAGCTGAATGAATTTGTGAGTCTACTCAATGAAATCATAGTTACAGATGACTTCATTAAGCGTTCTTCTCTGAAGTATATTTACACATCTAGCAGTGCTTTCAAATAAATGAGCAGTGCAGCACTCCCACGCATGGCTCTACCCTTTCTGAGACACCATAAGCTGCAACTTTTCCTCACCAGTGTTTCCGCAGGGTTTAATTATTCCATAGGGATAGCTAGACAGTGTATTTGTCCTTAATTACAAAAAGGAAAGGTCCTATCAAATAAAGGAACTGGGAGTACTAGTTTTAACTCTTATTGATATTAGCATTAATCTTATTTTAACTCAAATGCTGGCAATTACTGTTCTTCTATCTGACTAGACAATATCCGAGTTTGTTGGTTTGGGTTTTTTTAAGCAAAGAATAGTAACGTAGCAAGTGTTTTGTGACCACTACTTACCTCTTACACTCCCAGTCCTTTCCCCTATTTATCTCCTTAGTTGTCAACTTAGTCCTTTACTAAGTGTTACTGCTGACTCCAAATCCCAGGCCTACAACAGCTGAAGGCTCGAGGAGCACTGACTGCCTCGATGGGCCTCCAGGTTGGATCCGTACAGCCATTATGTCCCATTCCACAACTGGTTGTGCACAAGCTCTAGCATAGCAAGTTGCAGAGCCATGGTTTTGACTGACCGCTGAGGACAGGCTCCCCAGTGCTTTCCCTCTGTGGCTCAGTCTGAAAAAAAGTGCCCAGTGCTCTCTCTGACTTAATAGACGAATCTCTACAAATCGCCAATCAAAGATTTTGGGTTCAGCCAATTAAAAATAAGACAAGTCTTATGCAGGAGACTGGCCAAGCTTTACTTAAAAGTGACCTCTAACTTGTTGAAATCATTGTTGATATTTGTGAAAGTCTGTCCCATCGAAAAATATATCATTTCTTTTTTTTTTTTTAAATCTCTGCATTCACTAAACACACTTTCCTCTCACAGAAGCTACTCGGAGTCATGAAATTATGAATTCTATCTCCTTATACAGAACAGGATGACGCAAAATAGCAGTGAATAAATCCCTATCCCATAATCACCTTATCCATTCATATTAAATCAGAGACATCAGGAGTCTTCCAAATCAGTCTTTGGCAGAATTAAGGCAAATAATGGATATGTTAAGTACACGATGTATGGATTAGCCCTAAAAAACAGCATGCAGCTTCTGTAGGAAATATTTCCCACAGCTTTATGTGATCTGCAAGATCTATTTTAAGGCCTTTCATAGCAACTACTAACAGGAAAAAAAAAAAACCCTATTAAAAGCACCAAAATGATTACTTACTTTTGGCCGACTTTGATCGTGTCCGTATTCCCTCATCCATATTGAATATTTCTTCTCCCTTTACCCTAATGTCCTGAAGTCGCTTGTCATCTGTGTTGATGCCATACTGAAGGAGTTTACACAATGCTACAGAGCTGGGGAGCAGGGAACAGGAAAATTACAGATCAGAATTTCCCCAAACTGTCCGGCTTTCCCAGTGAATAGTTAAATAGGGAACATATCTCCAAAGCAGACATTCAGCTGCCCTTTTTTCTACACTTTTGCCAAGAATAAGCATTACAGAATTTTCCTATTTCTCCTACTTTATGTCAGCATCTGACACTGGGCTCATCTCCTGACCTGCCCAGCAAGCTGAAAACTGAAAAAGCTTTGGATTAAACACTACCAAACAGTGCATACATACATTTAAGGTTTTTCCAGTTCAGGAGGGCCATGAGGTTAAACACACTCCTGAAGCATCACATGCAGATGAAGATGGAATTAAGAGGGAAGCAGTGGTAAGAAAGTAGTAATTTGGTTGATCTGCAGACATGAACATCTCTTCTACTTTTCTCCAGTCTCAAACCTCTTTTTTACTTCTGGTCCTTCACAACTCTGCTACACTCAGACCTTGTAGTTTGCTCCTTCGGTATCTTCACATGTTCTTTTCACCTCTGCTGCTCAGATTTCTACTCCACACTTACAAAACCTTCTCCAGTTCCAGGCTTTTTTCAAGCCATACTGGGGATGACTTTGACTACAGGTTAGGGCCACCAATTTATGCCTAGCACTCTTAAACCTCTCTCCTGGCTCCACAAGTTTCAAACTGAAGTTTTGGAGCTCCATGGAACTCGTTCTTTTCATGCTTTCACTTCACATCCTCTCTCTCTCCCACACTATGGCTCTGAGATCCCATACTGCTGGTTTGGACCCAGATCTTACATGCTAACCCTGAGTTGCCCAAAGTTTTCCCATCCTTTCATCATGCAAGGTAAGAGCAAATAGCCACTTCTTCAACCTGTCACTTGCAGGGATGTGGACTGATGCACACAGAAGGTGTCAGCTATCTTCACGTTCCTTTTACTAACTCTAAACAAGATAGTGCTCCGAACAGGCATTGCTTCTCTTCAGTATGCAGAAAACACTTAGCGTTTTCTAATGCACTATAAGCATCACCGTAAACAACCCAAATCAAAGTGTTTAATACGGTGTGGAGCCTTGCTAGATCACCTGTACACAACCAGCTCTAATCTTGGACAATACAGAGACAGCACCGAACAACAAAGTTTAACTTTGTTCTCCCTGTCAGTGTCAGCCTTGGGATTTCCCTGTGACCATAAGCAGCCTCAGGGGATCCTGCAGACAGCCCTGTTCTGTCAAGATGGTAAACCACTGTTCTTAGGATGAAAACAGATGAAGTGTGACCAAAACCAGCACCAGATCCCCAAATCAGACTGCATGATCATTCACAAACTTCCATTTTAAACATGGTTTTTCTTACTATTATTTCTTATTATTTATTATTCACAGGCTATTTGACTGCCTTATACCAACAACACACCAACACATACTAAGAAGTGAGCTAACAGCTGGTGAGACCCCTAAGAGTGGTCTGTTAGGCTTCACATTTCCAGAAAAATCAAAGACAGTAGCTGCAGCAAAATTTAAACTAATACAGAGAATTTCGTGCTTTGGAATATAGTACTCAGCCTCCACCAGAACAAAAACGTGCTCCTACAGCAAAAGGGAGAGAAAACTGTTTCGGTTGATTTCTTTGTTGACTTTTAAGATATCACTAAGTCAACGAGAAATCACAAGATTCTCTTAAGAAACTCTCTACAATGCCCTGAAACTCTACAGTAGTCTACAAAGGCAATTTCATGTCTGGAAGCTATTCTCATCCCATTCACCGAGTTCCACCTCAAAAACACTCCTGTGCTTGCAAGAGCCAAGCCTTCGCCCTTGGGTCACCCTGTTCCAGCACAGAAACACCAGGCAGCAAGAGTAGCACTTAGAGGAAGATCAGAGATTGCTCCAATAACCATGGCTCTCCTGAGTTGAACTGACAGTGCAGGAAAAAATTAGTTCTGTCCAACGCTGGCACATGCTAATCCAAGTCTGAACCAGCTCCCCTTTCCCTCACACTCAGGGCATTTAATTGCAATGGGATGATCAGTCAGCTAACGTTAACACACAGATCCTGCTTATGAAACATCCTACCTGACTTTGCCTTCATATTGCCCATAGAACAAGTGCTGCCGGCTCATCCATTCGGCCATTACAAACTCCAAGGCAGGCTTGCCAGTTGGTCCGGGGAGACTACACAGGAACTCTAGGAGTGGTTCCAGTTGTGAGTGAACCAAGTGAGCAAACACCATAATCAAGGACTATAGGAGAAGAAAGGAAATGTTAGTTGTACATAATTTAATAGCTGAAAATGTTTTATCAAATATTCAAGTAACTGAGCTCCCTGCAGGAGCGGAGATTGTGCTTACCAACCCCAAGAGGAAGAGAAAGTATAACCATCTGCAAGACACTGTGTGCTACAAAAGCAGGCAATAAACTACTACAGTCAACAGCAGTATTTAACCATCCCAAAAACACACAGAAGGAATAAATTTACTCATACCCATGCCCCAAACTAACAAACCTTCCTAAAGCAAAGATTAAAAAGCTATTTAAAAAATATCAGAGGTTCCAGTTGACTTTTGACTAGCAAAAATAGCATATGGCAACACTCGGACACTGCCAGTGCCTTAGTTTGCTCAATGGACCAGAAGCTGTGCACATGGTTCTATACACAGATCTCTAAATCTACCCATATCTAGCAGAAATGTGTCTCATCATCAGGTTAAGGAACAGAAGTTATTGGTCCAGGGTGAGAAGCCATATTCTCCTCCCCTTTCACCCCAGGGACTTCCCATCATCACCTGCACCACAGGATGACCCTCTCCCACACCATCACCTCATAATTCAGCAGCACTTTTACAATTCTGAGTGCACTTTGAACACAAGTTTTATGGAAAGAATTTCAAGTTTTAGAAAAGGTTTTTTACAAGATGTGGTTTTACAGTCAGAATCCTAGAGACCAGGGGTAGAATTCGTACATTGCATATGTCTAAACGTCAGTCTCCAAGTCCAAGGGCACCTCTGTAGGCTTCCTCAGGGAAAAGCTGCCCACCTCCAGAGGCCCATCTTTCAGGTTAACACAGGGAAGAAATTGTGAAAGCATTGTGAAAGGCCCGTTTCTTTTTCCCTGGCTACAGGGGCTTCATGTGACTGCTTCAGATTTAAGCTTCCGGATCTTTTAAATCCAAAAATAGGCAAAGTGAGAGCCATTCTGGACAGTTAAGAATCAACAGTGTATCCGAGGGGAAAAACCATCAAGGCTTTAAGATTAAATCTGTGCTGACATCTGAATGGTCTTCTTGATTCACCGTGTGCTGGCTTGAAATACGCACATGCAAAAATCAAGAGAAATACACAAGATAAAAGGGTTAGAGCAGAGTGAGCCTCAGCCAAGCGCTGCACTGAGGGCAAAGGTGGGGTCTTGCTCAACACTGCCAGCAAAACGCCTTCCCCCAGCTGCTGCTGAGGAACCAGGGCAGCCATCACTAGATGTTTTACATTAAAGGCACAGACAAGAAAGACAGGAGATAGAATGAAGACCACTGGGATAAAATCATACCATAAAACTGTGTCACTAGAAGTAAGTCAAGGCTAGAAGAGATCGTGATGCTCTTTGTCTGGCCTCTCACTTGATGCAGGCCAACTACACCTCCCAGGCACCAAAAGTTTACCTTGTCTCAACTCCCAGGCATTTATCTTTCAATATGGCACAAAACTACTTGAAAAAATGTGCTGCCTTTGCCATAGCATCCCTTCTTAGGCAACTCCTGTCCCCTCTAAAGGCTCATTGCTTGCAAGCACAAGGTTATGAGGGACTATTTAAGGTGCAGTAAAGCTCACCCACAAGAACCTCGCTTACCCCATAATCCAGACAACTCTGTATGAGCAGAGTAGGCATTTTCCTGACTACTTCAAGAGGACACATAGAGCCTCCAATTGCACTACTCATAAATAATCAGGCACACAATTAAAAAAAATTATGACAATTTCTCTTCCTCACACCTCTACTTACTCTCCTGCGTGTCCAGCCTGCTCACCTGCATTACACTGAGTGTCTCCGCTTGCTGCATCTTGCTCAGGATAGCTCTCAGGATCTGGTCCAGATTCTCTCCCAGCTCACTTCCTGCTTTCGAAATTAAAGTGGAGACCAGCCTGCCCACAAAGGCAGCGGTGAATTCTGAGGTCCTTGGATCTAGAAGCTGGCTCACCACCTGCATCACATACCACAGTCCATTGTGGCCTTGCTCATCATGCCATTGTGCAATTTGCTCCAGCGCTACTGAGACATACGCACGCAGACACTCGCCACCATTCTAAACAAGAAAATTTTCATGTTAGAATTTCCCTTTCTAGGTAAAAGAGCAAGGAGGCATGGGAAGACATCTCCTTTTATCACCCCAAAAAGACCCTTAACCGAGATGAAAACAATGGGCAAACTGGTGACACTTGTAGAATATCCAAGCTCTCTAATGTGCAGTAAAATAAGTGCCTAAATTTAAAAACAATTTCTACAGACTTCATTATCAAGGACAAAACTCTTCACTACCCAGGCAGCTCTCAAGAAGATCATCTAGTAAATGGAAAGACAACTTGAAGTAGCTGCAGTTTTGTGCCAGTCTTGTTACCCAGAGAAATTTCAAGAGATTATAACAAGTGAGAGAAGAAACACAGCATGAACAAAGCACAACCCAGCAGCCACGCTATAATCTTTTTGAATTCTTCTTAAAACAAAGATCCAGCAGAGCAACCAGCATGCCGATCTCCAACCTCTTCTTGCTGGTCTCCAATCTATTCTTACTGGTGTGTCGTTTAGGAAAAGCCATTTCTACGGTCTGTATTCATATGGCAAAGGGTAGCTGGCACTACTCCTTACATAAGGAATGAAACCAGCTTTATTATTTATATGCCAGCTAGTAGCTGGAATGAAAAGGCACTCTTCACTTTTAGCCGCTGATGCTTTTTCTTTCTTGCTTAAATACTCTAAAGACATCATCAGGTAATAGCAGAGGCTGCCAACAAGCACAGCTCAGGCACTACTGCTGTTTGAGATGAATCCTTGCTCTCTTCATCCCATACTTGGCTCAGTCAAAAAGAAGTCTGCCCTCCCCTTCCCACCTAAATGCGCACAGGATAAAACTACTAGAAGGATGAGGTCTAGGTGGTCTTCTACACAGGAGGTCTTTTGCTTCCCTACGCCTGAGCATCTTCCTGAAAACAGCCTCTGCCATTCCTAGGTGTGATGAAAGTTACTATGGGGGAAGAAAAGAAATGGGGTTTTGGGTTTTTTTGGTGGTTTTTTGTTTGTTTGTTTTTTTGGTGGTGGTGGTTTTTTTTTTTTTTAAAATGTGCTCCAGAGCTTTTTGGTGGTGGTGGTTGTTTTTTTTTTTAAAATGTGCTCCAGAGACCTAAAATAGAAAAACAAAAAAGACCAAGGCTGCTGCTTTACTCACTCTGGTCCTCCCAATTAAGGAATTATCATTAAAAGCCATTGCAGGCCCTTGAACAGCAGTACTCTCATGATAACATGGAGGCAAAAGACTCCTGAGAAGGTGATGACATGGCTATTGGCAAGCAAAGCCTGGGCTCCCTTAAACGTTATGTCACCTGCCTTACTTGGTCACCTCTCTTGGACACGCATAGCCCTGCAATCCTTACCACTCCGCACAGTGTTACCTGCATAGTAGCATTGTCATCTGTGTTCAAGCTGCACTGAGCCACTGCGGGGAATGCTTGGCAGATCAGGAGCTGGGACAGAGGAGGTTTTGTATTCCTCACAACTGTAGTCAATATATCAATAGAAGTCTGAAAGGAAAACACAAAGAGCAGCACTGTTACAGCAGCAACCATAGTACGCTAAGTCAGCATTGCCCACCACTGGTGCAAGCATCAAAGGCGTAAGCTGGAGGGACGTGAGCCAGTACTGCAATCACATCCTGATTTTACAGTCTGGAACACTTTTTAAATCAGAGGACCTTGGAGTCATGCACCCGAGCCTCACTGTATTTGACACAAACACATGGTGTGTGCTGTAAAAGTTCCCAAGGCAGTTCAAACAATAAAAGCAGTGTAACCACTTAAATATGGCAAACATTTTCACGGTACCCTGATGTATGTTAATCAGTACAGCCAGAGAACTGTTCTAGCTGACTTATCTCATTTTGTTTGTATCAATTTGAATTTATTTCAATTACCCATAAGTGATTGTTACAGTCATACTAATCAACAAGCAGATTATAAGCATATTGATAAAGATGTTTACGGGTTTAATTCCATACAATCATTCTACACAGTCAATGCTTAATCTTTTATAAGGGGACTATTTAAAGAAAGGACAAACCTGTATAATTTATCTCCAGCAATTTATACATATATGATGCATAAATCAGAAAAAGCCATAGAAAAAAGTGCAAGGAATAGTCATGTAGCCTGCTGGAGAACATTCCACCCAAAAGAGGGGACTGTTAGTGGTGAAAGATGGCTACGTCAAAGCAAAATGACTAGGGATATGCTGCAGAGATTGGAAGAAGGCCAGAGGAGCAGTTTAAAGTTAACTTTAGCATCTACCTCCACCTGCAGTTTGCCTTCTCTCCAGAAAGAAACCTCTACTGATGACCCAAGTCGTTGTTCCAAAGCAGCTTAAAAGCAACCCTTCTACTCTTTGCAGACCAGCCATCCTATACATTACAGAACAGGGAATCATCTCCAGCTAAGACCGTGTATCACTGTAGCACTTACTGCACAAAGCCCTGCTGGGATCTTGTCAGCAGGGGCCTGCATGATGCTGACAAGAGTTGGTATTAGCCTCATCTGCATTGGACCCTGGCAGGCTTCTATCTGAGCTAGCTCCTTAAAGATATCTTGGGCAAGAGAAGCAACAACTGGATCTGGAGAGAGAAAGCACCATTTACTAAAACATACTAACAAACACATCTCAATTTTTGCTACCACTATTTTTAATAGGTAAAGCAGCAAGTTTCCCTTCAAGCTTAACCATATGAATCAATGTTCATTCAATTACCATTGAATTAAGTTTTCAGCACTAGGATTCAATAGCAACACCAACTATACTTTGAGAATGTAACTTGAATGCATACCGTTACTGTACTTCAAAAATATTGCAATTGTGAAGGGGCAGATTTTGTTCTCCACACTTGCTGTAAATGCTGGGTCTACCGTACAGACAATGCACAGGGTCTCCATCACAAGGTTGAGGACCTCCGAACTGAACTGAGTTGCCAAGTGGATTAGTCCATCAAGAATGCTAGGAAGGAAAGGCTGCAACACATGGGTGCTCTCAGAGATCTTCAGCTGGTCGCAGTAGCTAGACAATAAATTCATGATACAAAAATACATACATAATATATTAAAGCATTTTAAACATTTAACTCTAGGTGATATATAAGGGGACATACCTAGATAATATATTTCACCCACCCACTCTTCTTCCTTAAGTTCACTCCTCTAGGACTTCTCCCCTTCAGTCTACTATTCCTTGATCTCCCAACAGAGCTCAGCTATCTTCCCTCCTCATTCCACCCCTGAGGGCTCACAGAAGCAGAGTTGAGTCAAGGGATGTTAAAACCTTCTACTGTCTCTTAGTAACAGTTCTCTTCTTAAGAACCGCCCACCAATGGAGAAAATAAACCTTCAGGAAAGAAGAAGTCCAAGACAGATACTCACTGCTTTCAAAGTGTTTAATTACTATGTCCTACAATACAAGTGAGCTAGGGAATGATAAAACCATTTCAGGAAGAACTAAGTTAGAAATCTCTGTCTTTACTTAGTCATTAAGATTTCAGTGCAAATAGAAGACAAGGTGGGTTTTGAGCG
>NW_009614472.1:7032-27580 GCF_000690535.1 Cariama cristata | reverse complement strand
GGGTTTTTGGAAATTTTTTTTGTGGTTGGTTTGTGGTTTTGGTTTCGGGTTTTGTTTGTTTGTTTGTTTTGGGTTTTTCTGTTTTGTTTAGTTTTTACACTATTGTTCCTTTGTCACTTTAGAATCAATATAGCAGATCTTCCTTTTTCCTTCTTGCAACTTATTTACAAAAACAGGATTAAAAAAAAAAACAAAACCAAAAACAAACCAACCCCAAACATTCCTTATTGCTGTGATTTGCTCCACAAGCCCATGGTATGTCATTCAGCCACCTTTGTGACCAAACAGGAGTAATCTGGGTTTCATCTTTATGCTTTTCATTGCTAGCTAGTTCTGCTTCTCTTTGGGATTGTATCCATTACAACACTTTATTGTAGCCAACCCTGAATCTCGACTTCATATTCCTCATTAGAGTTATTCTAGTTTGAACCTGCTTGCTTATGCTTTTTAAGTTGACATCTGTTTCATTCAAAGCAAGTACTTCCACAGTCTATACAGAAACATTATTAATATTTTAACATACCAGTTTTATAAGTGTAAATTATACCACCTATCCCTGGGGCTTTGGAATACCTCGGGGTTTACTTACCCCCAAATAGCTCTGACTGCAGAGATTCGGACAGAAGGAGGCTGAGTTTCATGTAGACCACTGACAGTAGCCTGTAGGAACTGCTGGATTAGTTCAGGAGACATCGCTACTGTAAAACGGCTGGCAGCCCACAGAGCACGACCCAGGAGAAAAGGAGACACTGAAGGAAAACAAAAAAACCCAGTGATTTTAGAATTAGTTTTATGAGTTTAAAATTACACCTGCTTCCATCCGTTATCCAAAATCCTGTCATTCCAGTAGGAAAATGGTAAGATGCGACACAGAAGACAAGTATGCAGGCATACAGATAATTTTCGTTCATAGGCAGAATCCAGTTTATTTTCTTAGTTATTTCAAAGAATAATTTCTCATTTATTTAAAAAAAATCTTCTTCCCTCAACTAGTTACACTTGAATTTGTTCATCAACAGAGCAATATATGCTTTACTGATCACCGAACAAAAGTAAAGGAAGAGAATGAAGGCTTTTTCAGTAATTCCTATTAATCTAGCTCAATATTCTGTCCCCAACAGCAGCAAATAGCAGCAGCTTAGCAAAAAGAATTAGAGAAACAGAGCATGTACACAAGGATCTTTTACAGACTATTTTTCTAGTTTCCAGCCATCACCTTGCAATTACAGAACATAATGTTCAACAGCACCAGCAAAACAGCGACTAGTCACTATCTGCTCACATGCTTACACTTGTCAAGGTATGATGTATCTTTATCACACTTAACCCTTCTGCCTTTTCAGGCTAGAATTATCCTTATCTATTTAAGCTATCCTCAAACAGATGACGCTCTTTATTTCTCAGCATCTTTACTGCCATCATTTATACTCCTGCAAGTATTGATTTCGAGGAGAGGACACAAAAAACTCTATGCAAGATGTATAGCAAGAGAAAAGCTCTATTTTCTAAGCAAGTATAAAACACAAGATTATCATTACTGAGCATCAAATGGATACCCTCTGAGAACTATCTATATACTGACTCCAGGAGCTCTTTCTAGAGCACAACAGCTCATTTACAACATATGTAAATGTGTGTAAATATATGTAAATATATGTAACTAGCTGAGGTGTTTTGGTTTGGTTTTTTTTTTACATGAATTGCACACTACGCACTTTGCACACTATTTCTTCATTCAAAATTAACTCAAAAAAAGAAAAAATCTTCTCTGTGATAGGCTAATAAATGTTTTTTTGATGAAAGTATCCAGCAATTTGTTTCTTCTGGACTGACACAACTTAATGTGGACTCACTAATAATGCTCACATTGGCTTAAACTTCTCAAATTTTAATTATTTGCAAGGACTTTTGAGGTCTGGCTTTCAACAACTCCTTTGACTTTCTTGCATGCTGATGTAAGATAACACAGAAGGCAGAAGCTTGCAGAGTCCCAATAACAGGATCCCACTCAGCTAGAAGTATTATTTAAGTTCATGTGCTACGACTAGCATCAGCCTCAGTGTAAAGAAAATGGGATGGTATGGTGCTACAGGAATTCTGAAGCCTGTTAAACACTGCTAGTGTCTTTCCCAGAAAGAGATACAAGACAACAGAACAGCTCTTTTTCACCAAGTTCCCCAAGCAATCGCCCTTCCATCTCCAAGCCCTACAAGCTCAAGCATCCAGTCAACAGCGAGTTTCAACTGAAAACACAGTGTCCCACATTTAAAGGACTTATATTAGACCTGGTAGCACGTGTGAACTCATAAGAGATAAGATTTATGCCCTTTCACATGTACAATGTGCACAACTGCATTTCAGAAGACCCCATGCATACAGCAACCTGATTCATCAGACACATTTGTTTGTAAGAGATTTCCAAGGTCTGGCACTCAGCAGTTACTCTAGGTAACGGCAAGGTCCAATATACCTGAAAGGTTGAGGTCTGCAAGAACAACATTTGTCAGGAAGCCATGCATATCAAAATGTATTCTACCATTCTTCACACTGTCTGTAATAATAGACTTCACAGAGCCCAGGGCCAGCATACAAGCTTCATGTATTTTCCACCTGCAAAAGAATTCAGATGCCTTCAGGTTCTTCCATCACCTCAATAAATAAATAAAAATTATAAAGTGAAACCATTACAATTTTTTGGTCTAAGCTACCATAAATATTTTCTCGATCCCAAAGCAGAGAATTTAAAAAGGCCCTGAAAAAAATGAACATTTGCAAACTCCGCAGGCTGGGGGCTTGGAAACTCTCCTAGGATAGGCAGCATTCTCAATCACTTTCTAAAATATCAGTTAAGTAATTTTTACTTCTTGTACCAATTTTGTTCCCATAGTAAAGAAAGAAACAAGACTTTTCCATGAAGGCTTACATCTCCAGCCTGTGCAGAAGCACTGTGATATCCAGTACATTAAAGGTTTAAAAATGTCTATTTTTGCATTACGTTTTGTAAATTAGGATGAAATAGGGTTATGAGAAAATACCACTACTCCTTGGTTTTATTTGTGAAGCAAATAATTGTGATAAGTTTTAAAGTAGGTTAAGACAGATGGGGACTCAATGTCCAATTTCTCTGATGTTGAGTTGCTGCTCACTATACAGAGTGTCTACTTCGACACTAATATTCAAAATAAACACAAACACTGAACTAATACACTGTAAAACCAAGAGAGAATGGTTATGGAACAGCAACCAGGTACTCTTGCAGTTGAGCCGTCTCCTCCTATCTCCAAGTAACATTAAAAATTGCAGCTTTGAAGTTCTACAATTGAACACATACATCTGCACACCGCACCTATATCTCTTCTTTACATAAAATTAAAAAAATGTCTGAAATTTTGAGCTCAACTAACTGAACACAAAGTGAAATGACTGCCAATTTCTCTTCAGATTGCATAAAACTAATTATCATTTCCAATTATATGTTTTAAGGAATAGTCAGTGTCTGGAGGGAGCCTGGGGACAGCTAGCTTGTCCTAGAATTGCTGAAAGTATTCCACATGAAGATTTCATCATCTGGCTCAAGAACAGTTGTACTTCCTTTTTCTTCTTCTCATCAGAGTTTTCAAATTTCATCCTTGTCTATCAGCAGCAATGTCACAAAAAAAAAAAGTGATTAAATTGTGCTGCACCCAATGCTGAAAAAAAGCTTGCCATTTGTATCAGTGTCATTCCCTACTGCCCCATCTCCTCACCAGTGCTCAGCACCGTTGTTTTTAGCCTGCTCAGCTTCTTGTAAATGTCTTGTAGCTGCTGCAGCCAAAGCAGTTGCACTTTCATTCTGGAAATCAGCAGCCACAGCCTGTACAGAAGGAAATGGCAACAATTATTTGTATAGACTTTTAAACTTTGTTGTTTTCTCCAAATGCCCTTCATGATGCTAGGTTTATTATTTGTTATTATTATTTTGGTTGCATCTAAATGTGGAACACATTTCATACCAGCAACAGATCCTGTGCAGCAATCCTCACTGTATAGGAAAAAGTATCATCATCTTCATCCTCCACAAATTGTTGCGGATTTGCGGTCCAGACTTTTATCTGAAACAGAAAGGAGACAAGAAGGATAACGTGGATGACTAATTCAGAACATCAAGGCTAAAAGGGAGCTTTTCTGTTCCCAGTAATCTCAGTTTTGCAAAACTACTTTCAGAATTTTTCTCTGCCAAAGGCGTCATCATCTTCAACTGACTTTTCTTATATTCTGTTGGAGAAACCTTTGAAAAGAAGAGATCCACTCTGTTCAGAGCTCATCTTGCTCTTCTGCTCTTCATTTGAGATTAGAATTTGACAGAACTAATGACTGACCTGCAATCAATGCTACAAAGTTTTATTTATAGGTGAGGAATGGGAGAAGCAGACGACTCTTTAACAGAGCGCCTGGTTTTTTGCATGCCTACCTAAACAAAAAGACGATGGCTGTCAGGCTTGGGAGGCCAGAAGCCATGGAGAATTTCAGTACAAATTATTTCACACTACTAGCACAATTTTTTCATTACCACAGAAACCTGGCTATACAGCATAATACTTCATGAAGGAATGAAAGAAGTAAGCTTGAGAGAGTTGGGAGTTGTTCAGCCTGAAGAAGAGAAAGCTCTGGGGAGACCTTATTGCAGCCTTTCAATATATAAAAGGGACTTATAAGAAAGATGGAGACTTTTTACTAGAGCTTGTCATGACAGGAAAAAGGGCAACTGTTTTAAACTGAAGGAGGGCAGATTTACATTCAATATATGGAAGAAATTCTTTACTATGAGGGTGCTGAGACACTGGAATACGTTGCCTGGAGAAGTTGTGGCTGCCCCATCATTGAAAGTGTTCAAAGTCAGGTTGGATGGGGCTTTGAGCAACCTGGTCTAGTGAAAGATGCCCCTGCCCATGGCAACTGGGTTGGACCAGATGACCTTTGAAGGCCCCTCCCAACCCAAACCATTGCACAATTTTGTGATTTGCTGCTCACTTTACACCATTTAGGAAGATCTGGATGCTATTGCCCTAATTCCTGGCACAGCAAAATGACAGAACAGCCTAGGAGATTACAGCAGCTTCCACACACTGAAACTCTTCCCAGGACGTTAGCTGTTTTAAATCCCTCATTTAACTTCCTTCCTACACAAGACAAACAGGCTCACCTGCTCCTCTGTGATCTGCATGTAAAGGAGGATGTAATAGATCAGCTCTGGCAAAGCCTTCTTCACTGTGCTCTTAAATTTGTTGTTTTCCAATAAGGCATGAACAAATTCAAATATGCTGAACACTAGATTTTCAAAGCCCAATACTTCACCTAAACAAAGCAGTAAGTGGAAAAAAAAAAAAAAGGAGAACATGACTGAATACGCCAACATACAGAAAGGCAGAAATGAAAACAAAAACTGTGACTGAATATGCTAACACACAGAAAAGTATAAATGGTGTTAAATATAATTACAAACTGTTAGCTTGTTGTCCTGGTTTGGCTAAAACAGGACTAATTCTCCTTTCAGCAGAGTTTTTTTCAGTTAAGCTTCTTCTAAGTAGCTGCACTTTCTGAAGTTAGTTCCATGTTTTTCAGACAGTGTCTGCTTCCAGAATTGGTAACGCTTGATGTTCATAGTTGCTACTGAAGTAACAGTGGGATTGGTATGCAGAAAGGCCATGTTTATACTTATTACTGTGGGACCAAGGTCACTGTTGGCTCTCTTATATCGCACAAGTGAAAAGCTGTAAAAGCATCGCACCTGCGGAAAAGTGCGGACAGGACAGGTGACCAAAAACTGACCAACAAGGTATTCCATCTCATCCATGTCACACTTAGTATAAAGCTACGGGATCACAAGGGTCAGTCTCTCTTCTTTCATGGTCGGCATCCCTGTGGGACCCTGCTCGTTCTCCTGCCTCCAATCCCAACCCGTGTATTCCTGAATCTGGTCGGCCGCAGAGTCCAGTCGGGGACACCCAGATGCCTGCCCTGCCACGGTCTGCAATTCCCTGACCATCACTGGGAAGCTCAATATTGGGTTTGTATATTTTTATTTCTATTAACAGTAGCATTAGTATTAATATTATTATACTCTTTTGTCATTGCTACTGTTTTATTAAAATAGTTTTAATTTTCCAACCCGTAAGTCTCTCTCCCTTTTCTACTTTCCGTCCCCTTCTGGGGTTAATAGAGAGCATCAGCAGTCTGCTTTAAGAGCTGCCCAGCCTTAAATGGTGACACTTTTCTGAGGAGATAACGTTTATTCTTACTCCTGGACCAGGAAGGGCAGCAGCAGCCCCAGGAGGATGTCTGACCTCATCGCTTTCTGCTGCCTTCCCACCTCACCGCACACCCCTCATTAAAACTGATGAAGCTCAACCTAAAACCTGGCTGGTTTTCTTTTGTCCTATTACTTTTACCTCAAAATTTTTGTAGAACTCACTCCTTGAGTCGTTAGAAAACTTAAATTACACGGTTTTGTTGATCAGAATCACGTGTAACTTGCAAAGAGGTGACAGACACTGTTCTAACACCAAAAATGTACCTTTAAGCACAATCTCCTACAGTGTTTCAGTCACTGTTTTGACAACAATAATATTAGGTAAGCCCCTTCTTCTTCAAAACAGAAGGCAGAAGTGCAGTTTAACAAGTTCTTACCATCAGAATCCACAGGGTCCTCCACCTCTTCTGTGTAATTTACTTCTGTTCTCACATAAGTGGATGGAGTTAAGTAAATATGCACGTTTCTAAAGAACTGCATCTACTTAGGAATTAATCTGTTCCCATCTTAAAATTCCTGATAACTAGGGAATTTTTCTTTCTTAAAAAAAAAATCTTTGACTTTATGCAAGTCCTGTGTTTCAGAGAGAAGACAAACCCCAGGAGCTCCTGGCTTTGTACATTGCCCAACTTCAAAGACCACTTCCACATCACTTCAGTACATCCTTTAGACCATTTGATTAACTTAAATCAAATCCACCAAGGCAACCCAAAACTTCATTTACATTAAAACTTTGCAAGAATGGAACCACTCAGGTTCACCCTTTCCAGGGGACAGTGAGCCAAATCAACACTTCACTGCTGCCAAAGGGTGAGGAGCCATCCCACGCTCCCATGTGCTACCTTACATTGGCTCTGCGTCCTATCAGGCCTCTCCATGAGCTTCCAACCTTGGGAAGTGGCAGAAAACTGGGGATGGAGAGGAAGGAAGATGGCGAACTGAAGGTCCAACAAATGCCAGAGAAAACGCGGGGGAAGGAAGGACAAGACTCTCCTCTTTTGCAAGCGAAAAAAAAAATAACAAAAACCCCAAACAAAAAACAAACAACCAAACAAAAAACCCCCCACAAAACCCAAACAAAACCCAAACAAAACATCACACACGAAAAAAAAGCTGACCTTGAAACCAGACAGCCTCTACTTGCTCCAGAACTAAGGGTACTTTTAGGGCCTCCCTGACCGTTTTCACTCTACAAGAGCTTATCACCCAATATGCAGCAGGATTCTGAAACATAAGATTATGCAGGGAGCTTTGACACAAAAAGGTCCAGACCTATGATCTCTAGGAGAACAGTCATTCTTATTAAATTACAGAGGAAAAGCTCAGTCAGTCCTTATGCTATTATCACCACACCGTGTCCAATTCTGGTGTTTACACCAAAAATTCAGAAAAAGCCACAAGAAGGCTCAGTATTCTACAATTACTGTCTGATTATAAATGGCTGAAAAAACAACTTTGGGATTAACGATATGGAAAGATTTGACTTGTCAGTTTGCAAGTACTGGGAAAACTACGAACAGAATACCTCTAACATGGCCAATTGTGCAGTGAAGCAATGACTAAGTTATAAAATCAAAAGGCAAATTAACTTCAACTTCAGCAGCAAGCATAACGAGCCGTTAATACTGCTGTAGCAAGGAATATTGCAGATTCTCTTTTACCTGAAGTCTTTGCATTGTTGACTAGACATCTCTTTAGGAAGACAATTTTCACCAAAGAGTACCAGAAACAACGCAGAGATCAGCTGCAATTCTACAGCCAGTAGAACATGGGCACTCGCATTGTTCATCATACATGACTTTTAAGCTAAAAGAAACTCAATGAAGCCTACCAACATAACAGAAATATCCAATACATCTACACCATGGATGCCTATATTCTGTCTGTCACGGCAGACTACTCCATGTACTGTACTCTTCAGCCGTGTTCACGTTGTTACTGTGTATGAGACAGAGTTCGTCTTGTTCTACTCTAGTTAAAACCATTCACTACAAAGGATATAAGGCAGCACTTTCTGTAAGGGTATTCCAGACAATGGGCAGGATCTGCTGCATTGATGAAACCATGTGCTTTGGATAGTTTTTCACAAGTGCTGTCACAGCCTGGAACAAAAAAAGAATATCAATCAGAAGCGAAATCAGGGAAAACAGTCAACACTCAAATCACAGGCTGCTGTTTCATTAACAATTGAGATAATTCAGCATCGTCCTGCCCCCAAGGTGAGGATCCTCTCACTCCTGACCAGGCAGTCCCCTCCCTTGCACAAACTGACAAACCGACCCCTCTTTGTATCTGTTGTTTTGCAGGGAAGCAAAGGGATAACAGGAGATGCACAACTCTGGAAATGAAGACCATACAATAATTTGGTGGTGGACTCCCATCAGAAGTACATCACTGCACAGCACTGTCTGGATATGATTACCACCTGGAAGCTATCTTCTCCCAGAAAATGAACTCGAATATAAAGTAAAACCAGATCACAGCCTATTTCCCACACTTCTACACATGCAAGCAATACATCCATTTGCACATCCAGGGAATAGCTGCAGATGAAAACACCCACCCAGATCAATTCTCTCACAAATTCTCTCATCCAGTCCAGCTGCAGACACAGGCAGCTGTGCCAGTCCAACACAGGGGCTGTTTTGGGAGCAGCTCAGCAGCTCTACACCAGATTGTGCCTGGGGCTTCATGAAGCTGATCACCCCGATTTAGAGGAGCCCTTTCACTGACACTTGCCAAAAAGCTTCTGGGATCCTTCAGGAGTCAGAGAACTCTCATTCCACCTAACAGATACTGCTTCTTCCCGCAGAGGCACAGATCCAGTTATTTTATATCAGTTACAGAAGAGCCCCTTAAACTCCCTGACCAGCAGCTACTACAAGACATACCGGTATAAGTTTGTTTCTGCTTTCCCAATACTAAACAGTTTGCCCAGTTTGTTTCTTTGTAGCACTGGGTACATTAATAGAAATAAAAAATAAGATTCACCTTCCAGAAAAAAACCCAAAACATTCTAATATCGGTATTGCAGCCACTGTGCTTGTCAAGAGTGGGCAGCCAGAGATAATCCAGATACACAAATTTGGGAATGTGTCTGGGAGTGATACAAGCATTACAGAAAAACCTGTTGACAGAAAACAGCCTTTGTGAAAAAACAAACAAACAACAAACTTGAGTTTTTGCCAGCACAGGATAACCTGATCTGTGGGACTGCTGCAAACTCAACACCCTGACTATGGCCACAGTAGTATTTAAAGAGGCTTGTTCCATATGCCACTGCTTATAGACCCCATGCAAGTTTTTCTAAGCTATATGCCAAGACAATCTTGCAGGAAGCCCTGCCGAACTGGTAAGAGAGTTCTTCAATTCAACAGCTCTGCAGTTCTAACAATAGAAGGCTGCATTTGCAAGTTCACCACTTCCCCACAGTGCAAGTCATTCAAAAAAAAAAAAAGAGCACACTCTCCTGTCAAATGTTGGATTTCAACCCCTCGCCTCTCATTCTGCCAATTCCCACTGCTTGTTTGAGCTAAAAGAACTGCTTCACAGATCTCCTGCTCCTTCTCTGCCAACCCCCACGTACTGTTCCACCACCTATTAATCCTCCAAGAAAATCCTTATCCGTCTCTCTTCAAAGTCAAGCTGCTCCTCAGGCAGGATGTTTCATGGCCAAGCCAGGCAATACCCGAGTGCATCCACACCTGTACCCTAAGTCACCCCACAGACACACCAAAATCACGACTCGGAGAGCAACGTGACAGCTCCTGAACCCCTTCCAGCTATTCCGCAAGCAAATATCCAACCGCATCTCCACTAGTTGCTTAGCATCTCCTTAAAGTCAGTCTGTATTAAGGTGTTTTCTTGCTTCACTTCCTATCTGTGTCTTTAGACGGAGAATTTGTGGATAAAAAGCTTAAAATGTATGCTAGCCAGCAGCAGGAGAGCATGCTAAAGCCAAATGTTCAGTAAGAGTGCAGCAGGTGCAGGTTATGTACTTTGCTCATAAACTTAGGAAATTTGCTCCCAAGACACTGGCCACCACTTTGTCTTCTATCCAAGAATAAAGAGGGTATGATTAATTATTTTTTGTAATTAATTATTTGTTCCAACTGCAGGAAAAATATAAGCATAACTTCTCTGATCCAGCTAAAATACAGGTGTTGAAAGAACAGATTTTAAGCACAAGCAAAGAAGGACTACAGCAAGGTTATACTGTTGGTTAATTGGTGCTCTTGATATAACTACTGCATACTAAGTACATCATATTTGTATTCCCCTACTATGAAATTTGCCTTAGCCCTGTTACCTGTCACGTTTAATCACTCTGTTTCTCTCCAAAACAATCAACAGTGACATGTTCAACAACACTGGAATTGAGATTCAAGAATCATTTAGTTACAGCTCATTCATCCTCAGATATATCAATTTAATTCATGCTAAACTATCAAACAACAAAACAATAAATTACACCACTGGCACTTGTTCTAGTCCTCACAGTTAAAAATATTTTTGGTGTGGCCAAACCTTCCATCTCCTCCAAGGGTTAAAGGCACTGATATAACTGCTTCAGAACTTGTAACTACCCTTGGAAAGACTGGGACAAAATAACAATCAGTGGTTTGCCATGATGTGATCCAACGTACTTACTTTCTTAAACAGGATAACTGTCCTAGCGGATCAGACAGATGTGTACACTTCAGTATTATTCATTAAAGCTTTTAACAACACTGTCCTGCATAATGTTCTTATACAGAAAGCAAGACATTTTAGGTCAGGGCTGCCTCTGATTTCCACCGAGAACTCCACGAACCTTGGAGTACAAAGCTCTCGAGACAGAGAAGAAAAAAAAAAATAAAATCTTCCTGTCATTTGCTGCATAGCACTTCATTAAGGAAAAAAGATAGGATTGAGTTTGCATCTGGCTGAAAATGTACTACTAAAAAAGTCTCAATTCCCTCCTCCATTGGATCAGCATTTTGAGGGGTTCCTGTAATGATCTCATCTGTAGAGCTGGCTTAACTACCGACTCCCTTGAGGTCTCTTACTGCCGCATTACAATGACTATAAAATCCACTTTTCTGGAAGGGAAGGCAATTTAAGGGTCTTTCACCTGGATCCCTCTTCCCTTAGAAAACTGGTACTATCAGCTTAGAAACCCTAAGTGATAAAATCATGAATTGCCCTGAGTCAACAGCCAGAATACTCATCTCTTCACAAAAAGCCTCCTACAAGCCACTTGTCAGCAGCAGATCTCCTGAATTTACTGTTTAAATCCATACTGATTTTCTGCTGCCATCAATGCCGCCCAACATACAGACCAAAATCCTCTCTTGTATTGCATCTACCTAGCACTGGCCAAAAGCAGATGCCCACACACAATTAAGGAACAGAGCAAGAACATGATGACATTTCCTCAAATACTTTCCCAGCCTGTCACATCTTTCAAGAGACTACTGCTGTATATCAGTGCAGACACACAAGTACAAATAGCTCCAATTCCAGTAAGCGCTGTTATGTAAATAACAAAAAAGGCTGCAGAATGTACGAATGTAACAAGAACAGAAGAACTGGTCTATGGCTAGAGTGAAACTACCAATTACAACTGCTTTCTGTGTAGGCTGAAAACTACTTCTACTCATTAAACACCTGAATGTACGTATCTGGAATCAGACACACAGACTTTCTTGAGCTGCAGCCTGTTCAAATTGAGATTACACCCTGCAGAGTATCCCAGAGTATCGCCTTCATGTTAGCACCTCTATGTATTACTGCCTCAGGAATCCCAGTGCACAGCCAATGGAAAGGAAAAAAAACCAAAACCCACAACACAAGAGACACTCTCCAACAAAACTTGCCAACATCCTACCCCAAATTCCTTTCCATTTGGTGCTGCACGCCAAGAAATAAGCTCCCACTGTTTCCAGTGTATGATACCTGCAACCCCTTACTGAGAAGTGACAGGATGCCACAACCAGGGTACTGCCGCCTTTAACAGGACCAAGAAAACAAGTTCCATGACACAGAACTTAGTAGTTGCTAGTTTGTATAATACGATAGCATCTTCCCAGCATTTATTTTCATGGCTCCAGCACAAAGCTGGTCATTATGAAAAACTTTTGATGCTTGTCTTCAATAACTCTTCCTTAATTGTTTTCTTCAGAGAATATGGCTGAATGGGCCTCAGCCGTCCGTCTTCAGAAACCTGTACACTGTGACCCAAATCTCGCCTACCCCAGCACACGTGCAAGTTAATGGAAGATCTGGATTTGATTCCACAACGTAAGTCTTTGAGCTCTTCTCTTCTCTCCCATGTTGCAGGCAGCACACCCTACAACTCCCGTGCTTTCCCAGCTGTTGAAGGGATCTCCACACCTGCACTGCCACTCTTGTCCCCATGCACTGAGCTACACACACATAGAGCTCTGCAATCCAATCTTCTTTCTCCAGGAAACCAGGAGAATACAAAGAATTTCCGTATCTCTTTTGCAGAGGTAATTTAGCATGAAAGAGCAAGCAAGTTCTAGAAAGGCACCTGCACACAATAAGCTTTCAAAACTTCATTGCAGCAGAATTCTGCAGCATCTTTAGAAAAGACAGACATTTAACTACTGAGTATGGTGTCCAAACAAGATGCATCCAAGATGTCTTAGATGAGCAAATGACAAGGACAGATCATCCTACGGATAGATCCCTATGGATCATTTTATGGACCGATCGCTAGGGATCTCATCAAAGGTATCTTCAGCATAGGCAGAACAATTTATTTCAATGTTGTATGGTGCTGGGAGCCAAAAAACTTCACTATTCATAACACGAGCAATACTAGGAGAGGTGACATGCACTCAAGTTTCTCTGTTTTCCAATACATCTGACAGTGTACTGGTATTCAATTCTTTCTTTTTTTTAATCAGTCTTAAGTGACTTACCTTTAACACTTCCATCTTAAACCCACTGTCTGATGTAGGTCCATCAGGCATTTGCAGGGCCTGAACAAAGGCCTCTGTGAACTGCTGCACCACAGGGAAAATCAGGACTTTGGCCGCACCCTGGTTATAATCAATGCAAGCACAGGTGAATACGAGATACAGAACTCCCAAGTCTGACAAGTAAAGCACTAGAAGCAATAGAAATTGCACTTTGCTGCTGCAAAACTGAAGAGACACTCATGGCAACTGCAGAACATTGCAAAGTCACATGAAATACCTGTTTCAGACCTCACTTTGGCTCTCCCCTCATGCTGGGAACTAAGCTCAGCTGAATCTCACCCTTCAAAACCGCACAGCACAGACTGCGACAAAACACACACCTACATCTAAGCTAATCACTTCAGACTCTAAATAGAGATCCAGACAATCCAGTCCGGAGAGTCTCAGGAGTAGCACACATCCTCCAAAAGAGATACTTTCATTTGATTAGATGAATCATGCACAGTACCACTCAGACCACCCCCCCTCGCCCCGTCTACAAAAGAAAACCTGGAGCGACTACATCACACACGAGCAATTACACTGAACCCTGCGGATGGCATTTATCTCCTCCTGAGCCACCCTCCCCCAAACCAAACAAACTCCTTTCGAGCTGAGTATCAACAGCTGGCCTGAAGATTACCGTGATGATTCTTCCTAGGAAAATGCAGCAATTATTTTTCCAGATGTCAAAGCACTCCATAAGCAGTGCTTGGCAGAGCAAGTAACACTGGACAAAAATACTTTTCTTGAGACTATTCCTCATAACTCCATAGCTAAGATAGTAAAGCAAAGTTGCAAGTTTAAATCAATTATGAAATACCACCTTAGCAATTTATAAAAAGATTGCCTCTTTTTCTTTTTTAAAGCCAAATTTCAATAGAAAACATTTTGTATACAATGTAAAGGACATTTTCAGCCCTGCTACAGAATAAGAGAGAGGGGAGCTACTATTATCTTTTGGATACTGGTATCAGCTGCATAGTGTACTGTATAAGTAACCTTGTCATTGTAGTACTGATACGGTTAATTATCAGAACTTCCCAAAAGTCTGCACTGAATTGCTCCCCGTGCTAACAGGGAGGAAACAGCAGAGATAGCCATTCAACAATGACCAGACACTAGATTAAGAGTCACCCTTTCCTATCCTCACCCCCCAAAAAGTTAAAAAGAACCATTTATTGTCTGGGAAGTGTTGGGAAAAACTACTTGTCAAAGGTCATATAAAATGCAGAAGTGCTCAGAGCCAGACAGGACTCTCATGTGCATAAAGCTGCTTAACTGCATACTGTTTTTTTCTTAATAGCTATTCTTCTAAACTTTGGTTTGGTTTGGTTTCCACCACCTTTTAGGAACAAAAGGCTAACATGCACGCTAAAGCAACTGACGAAGTTCCAGGAGCTTGTAACCAATGCCTCGCCCAAGGGCCAGAAAACTGCCCATCGTAACCCAGATGGCAAAGGCCTGGCAGTTTATGAGGACACACAGTTCACCTGGAGACTGGAAGCTATGACAGGGATTTCCAAACAAGGGGATGGTACACCATCTCCTCCCCATGCTCGCTTCCCTTTCGCCGAGCTGTTACAAGCACGTCTGTTGACATGTCACAAGTTAAACTTAATTATGGATACCCAGTCACAGTATCAAGGCATGCAAGTAAAGGAGGGAGTTAGCCACTTTACATGTATTAAATTACACCCTCTTCCCCAGAATTACAGCTGACAGTACATAATTTTCCAACATTTCATTTTCATAGTAACAATTATCTAGAATCATCTCAGTTTGAATTCAATGTATGTTGTACAGTAAGTTAAATTCTTACCTTTTCCAGTTCCTCCATGTTACAGATCATATGGGCACACGTGGTAAATATCTCCACTGCACGTGACCTTGTGCGAATACCATAGACCTAGAAAAAAAGTTTAAATAATAGATCAGGAACACAAGATACTTTTATTTCCTTTAAATTTCTTTTATTTGTATTTATTTTTTGCTTTAACTCAATTCTCTTATTTTATCAATGCATTCAACATTTCTGTTGAAACACTAGCTGCCATCAAAATCACATCATCAAGAAATTCTTCAAGTCTAACTCATACTACGGAACATCTGAACGATTAAATCTGGAGTTTCTCTGCTCCAAGAAACATTCCCACTAATGCCATTCAGTACCAACTTACTAGTGAAGATCATACCTCTGCCATTGTGAAAATTTTGTACATCTCTGGAAGAATAACAGGAGCAACAAGTGGCATCTGTGTGTCTGTCACTTCCCGTGTAAATTCTAGAAAATGAAGAAAGAAGGGAAGTTCTTATAAGAAAACAAATTTGTAGGCAACAGCAACGACAAAATCTTTGGGAAACACTAAGCACACTGGAAACTTGTTGATTTGTACTTGACTAGACCAGTGTCATCTGGCCTACACATGGCAATTCTTGAAGGCAAGCAGAAAAATACCATGCTAAAAATTGTGGGTATCTGGAAAACAGGGTGTTACAATCAAAGCTCCTTCTGAGCTATAACCTGTAGCACAGAACCTTCTTCCTCAGCTTTCATGACATCTACTGAGCATGCAATTCAACAGTGACTGACAGGCATCATGCCCAGGAGAAAAGAAGCAGGAAATTCCAATTTCTTCAGTTTGGAGTGAGAAGTGATAGGATACTAAGGTAAGGAAAAGCCTAAACCGCTTCCTACCTCAGCCTTGCCAAAGCTCTCACATACACATACCTGTAAGCACTCTCATGGCTCCATGCACTGCATTCACATCTCCACTAACCAGCATCTCCATCAAGAGATTGAAAAGCTCGGGCCAGGCTTCAGGCCAGTCCCAATGGGCTATCGCTGAAACTGCATATGCAACACTCGAGCGCACTTTGCTGATCGATTCTCTCAGCCCATTGGGTAGGAGCTCCCTAATAGCAACTTTTGCCTGTAGAGAATAACGTTATTTAGCAAAACAGATCCCCAGTCATAAAACAATTTAATAAAAAAAAAAATTTATACCTATGACTGTATCCTGACATTGATTTGACATTGGTTTTACAAAATGAACACTCATGAGACAAAAAAAACAACCTTGCACACTACACCCCGTAATTTTTTTATGGAAAACTGTATGGTGTGTTTAATGTAGCACTCTTCTCACACAGAGCACTTGGCCAAGCACACAGTAAACAGCTCACAGCTGCAATTAGATAGGATGTAGATATCTACATGGAAGACATCCAGACTCAGCCGAGATAAATCCTAGCTCCAGTGTCAGGGACTATGTTTGCTTACTTTGGAAGATTTTAGTAAACAAGAACTAGTCACCCAACCCTGAAGGGACAGGGAGAAAAAAGCCAGCGCTTCTGGGGCATAATTCACAAGATCCATTCCAAGCATTTATACCTGGATGGGATGAATCATACCCTAGATGTGAAAGATGGGCTGGTCAACAATCAAAGTGGCAAAGGGCTAGAATCTCTGGCCATTTTAGCTGTCAGATACTCCTACTGAACAGATTTTTAATGAAACCTAGTAAACCTTTAAACTGAAACTTGTCATGGGAAAATAGCTTTTAAGTCCCAAGCTGAAAACCACAAGATTTAGCAAATCTCTGAAAAAGGACTGCCAGAACCAATATTTGCAAAACTTACAAAGCAGCTTTCTTCTAGTCTTACTCCTAGAGCAGCAGAAACATTATGGTTGAACTTTTCCTACAGAACTTAGCCCAAGCTTCTCAAGTCCAGTGTTGTTTTAAGCAACCAAAAACAGATTTTCGAAGTGGAAAACATCTGAAAACCTTAACTGAAGCCATTAATCCTCATAATACACAAGGGTACTGGCACTTTTTAAACCACCTACAAAATTAATATTCTTCATGGATAAAGTGTCTCAAAGTAGACAACATGAAACTAAATCTTACCCTTTCTGTGGTCTCTGGAGGTCTAAACTTTTCCGACTGAGAACACCAGTGAGTTTCCACATACTGTTTTAAAATGACAGACGCTAGCTGTATTAGAAGAGAGGTCAAGAATCAGTAACAAATCTTGCAACCGCCACTCCTGACCTGTTTGCCCAGCTTCCCATCCCATCACACTGCTTTCAGAGGGGCAACAGGGCTTGCCACAAATACAAAAAATCTTTATGAAACCGACAAAAAAAAGCTACCGCAGTAAAAAGATGAACTGATGGCCATCCATTGAGCAATGATGGCCTGTACAGCACTGACACAAGGTGGTAATTTTATTTCCTCACCTCTAAAAAATCACAAGATATGGGCCACATGGTAACTAAATAAATACAGAACCTAAACTTCCTTTTCAAGAAGAAAAACACCTATAGAAAAAGCTGTCGCAAAGACAAGCAACACTTCTGCTTGCTGATGCCTATCATCCATCTAAAAAGTCCTGCCCATTCCCAGTACGGTACTGCCTCAGCACCAGGTTTATTAAGTCCAAAAAGCACTATTTTCAAAAAAGGTAAGTGTATAACACCTGAATCGTGTTGAAAGACAAAGTAACGACTCTAGAGAAATGTAATAGAAAATGGAGAAGCAGTAATAGAAAGTTACCCCCAATTTTTCACCTGGAAACATGAGAGAATATTTTAAAAATCAAGGAAACTACCATTCTTTCTACAGTTCCAGGTAAACTCACCTGACGGATGGCCAGAGCTCCCTGGGGATCTACAGTCAGTTCTGCTAAATGAACACCAAATTCTGAAAAAAAAAAAATAAAAAAAAAATGTTGGTGTCATAACTTTTATTCCCACACAGCAAAACTCATCGAGATTTTTGGAGAAAGACATCATACCAATTAAATGATTCATATGTGGGAAGGAGAAGGCAACTCCAAAGCGTAGCTACTCAAATGATTCATAAGCATTAATTCTCCCCTGTGCTCTCTACACAAACTTAATTTATTTTCTCAGCATCTTATTTCTTTCTCTCGTGGTAAAAAATTTTGCCACGCAGGTTAATAGCAAGCAAATGATTTACAACTTTTTAAAAATAAAAAAATCTTATCTACAATGTAATATTATCAGTCAAGTTCCTACATGAGGGATGCACGGATAAGATCCAGGGTGGAGTAAAACAGACAACTGTCAGCCAGCGGTCCGTTTTCGGACAACCCAGCTTCATCCAGAGAGTGATTTGGAAACATCACTTCAGCTGTCCCAAATCACACCCTAAGACAGCTCAGAACGCACCAAGCACCCTCCTGAGCAAACCCTGCCCAAGCACACTGACACTAGGAACCGCCTGTGCAATCAGTCTGGCTGCGGGACCTTCTCCAGCAAGAAATTTGTCCAGAAAAAGCAAGAGCTTCTTTTAGTTGCCAAGCAAGTTCTGTAACAAAGGCAAAATTAAAATGTTTGTACCAATTCTGTTGATGACTGAGCACAAGAAATAAAATGCAGGAAGAGCAGCTGTTCTGGTATGGTAAATCCATATGCCTTGATAAATTCGCTTAAAATTGCAAATTTAAGTTCCAGGTAGCTGATAAGTGTACTAAATACTTCATTTAACTTTGCTAGTCTGCTTAAGAAATTAATTTCTGAGGTTTCAGTTCTAGAAACTGTGGAGCAGAAGGTATGCCCTGAGGTCCCGCTAGCACAACCTGACTCCCATGGACAGGTTAAATGTGCTGACAGCATCCCCGACAAAAACGTACTGAAAATTCTTCTCAAAAAGAGATCTGCAACTTTCCTTAGCAGCATATTCGAGTGTTTCACAAATGCGGTTATCTGAGTTTCTCCTAATATCCACCTCACTTGTAAGAGGCTTTTCTGGGTTGGGAGATAATTGCCTCTCACTTTCCCATGCCTGCACTGAACATGCCCAGTTCTTTCAACCTTTCTTCACAGACGATGCATTTAAAAAAAGAGGGGAAAAAACCCCTCTTATCCGAGCTGCAAAAGCAGAGCGCCTCATTCTGAGATGTACTTAACATAATATTCTTCTTAACTGAAGCAGTAATTATTCTTCTAGCTGTCTGTATCGCACTGAATTTCAGTCACATTTTCAAAGGGTATTAATGAACTAAGAAGCCAGAATAAATGCAACAGCTTCACATCGTTGCAAGTCACTACTATGACTATTTTGCAATCTTTCAATCTGTTCGCACACACGCATTCAATTTTTTCCCTTTACATATGGTGCTCTGCACTTGATTTACAATACCTTGTTTCAATGATTTTAAGCTATGTCTCCAATTTTCCAACATCTTTTTACTTCTGCTCTCCAAGCAGGCTGCAGTGCCACCGTTGGTAAACTAGAGGTGTACTCACCACTGCAGCGACCAAGAGCTCTGTCTTAAAAGCCCCCTGGGTTTGACAGTAAGCCACCGATAACCACTCTACGCACAGGTTTTCAGCCAACGGTGCATCTTCAAAATATTACAAAACTGTCTCTTCTTAACTGATAAAATGACCGTTGGGGCAAATTCATCTCAGGAATCCTACTGAACTCAGATCACTCATACCCAGCGCTTGCTTGTTCCAGCAATAAGCCAGCTCTCCTGTCAAACAAAAGTTAGATGGATTTATCAAGAATAGACCATATAAAACACTATTAGGTGTGTAGCATCTATTTATCCTATTATGTTATAGACACCGGCAAGCTGTTTAATGAGCTGGTTCAAGAATGCTTCCAGGGACTGAAATCAGACTGATCATTGTATAGCTCACTGGCTCCTCTTTTCTCAAAGAATTCATTTATTATTGTTTTTTTTTCCCAGTTGGATAGAAATTTTCTATCTTTATCATAGGTAACTGCAATTCAAATGCATCTCTTGATAAGCACTTCCTCCACTTATATTTTGTAGATTTGAGATATCAGAAACATCAAGTCTTCTTCCCAAGATAAAGTCTGTAAAATCAAAAGATTAGAAACTTTTAATGAAGGGCCTGGCATAGGGAACACTTAGCAAACACATTTCCTCCCAGCTCTGCTTCGCCTCTCCATTAATCTCAATATTAGTGAAATCCAACTCTCCTCCTTCACAACCAGGTTCCATCTACCACATAACCAGTTTACATAACCTCTTCACCCCCAACTTTTTGGGGAAATTAAGCTGGACCAAACCAAAAAATAGCATTAAGCAAGTAGGGAGGAATAGACGAGCAGGGCTTTCTACTGAATCATTGCACTTCACACCCTCCCTTGTTGAAGTAGGCCAGCACCGACTGGTTCCAGCTCAGTACATCCATACGGAGCTGGTTCAGGAGCTGCTACAGGTCCCTTTTAGTTGCCTCTGCTGGGTGCAGAGACAGGCAGTGGCGGAGGGAGAGGCCACGGTAGCT
>NW_009614472.1:0-7001 GCF_000690535.1 Cariama cristata | reverse complement strand
GGCGGTGGGGGGGGAAGGGCCCTGGTTCGCTGCTCCAGCCAATCCAGGCGAATCCACTGCTCCACGGCTGCCAACACTCCAAATTAAAACAACATTCAGTTTGCAGAGACCAGACCTCGCGACTGCAGCAACGTCAGAAATGGGAGTTCCCTTTACCCAACATCTGCCCACCCCTTGGGCACCGCAGTCTTCAGCTACACAGACGCAGACAATGTTTTCCACGGGACTGGTTTTCAATAAAGTAATTCGGGTTGAAAGGGACCTCAGGAGGTCATCCTGTTCAACCTCCAGCTCAAAGCAGGGTCAGCCATGAGGTCAGACCACTGCAGAGCACACAGGGCATCTACAGACAGACTAGGAAGAAATACCAAGCAAGTACCTAATGCTTCGCCATAGTTTTCACACCATACAAATGCACGTCTTTGAGGAACTTCTTCGGCATCCATCATGACACTCAATGACTACTCCAAAAGCACTCTTATTCTCAGCACACCTTTGAAAACTACAACTGTATTTTCCTCATTTCTCAGCAAAGGACAAAAAGATTAAGGCCAATCTTCTCCAGCATCTGTGATGGCTTTAGGTATCTCACTTGAAATCCCTTCTTCACAACTTCTCACTACATTCAACATGTCTGCAGCATTTCAGGGCAAATAATGGCATTTGCTGTTGTGAATAACCTTCCTTCCTAAAAGTCAGATATCACATGTCCCAACGTGGCCATTTCTTGTTTTGATTTCCCTGTTAAAAATTCAGTTCAACGTTAAAGTAACTCCTGTTAAAAGTTCATCTCAATTTATCCATTCACAGGATTTCCACCCATTTCTGCCCATCATCCACTCTACTATGATTCAAGTTACAGCCAAGAGATCACCATACAACCACATATTGTGGGCATGTTTGTAAATTCTCCAGAATCCTTTCTTCCACACAATTTTTTAATGGCATAAAATCATGTATTCAAGGAGGTACCCAATGCAATACAGAAATTACTCTTGAAGTCATACGCATTAAAACAGTTATGTCGGGAAGGAGCCAACCATAAGTGAAAACACGCTGAACCACTGAAGTACAAGTGATGCTACAAGTTGAATGCTATCACTGTACCTAGAGCTGTTCTCCTGACACAAATGGACAGCAAACTGTATCATGCAAATATCATCAGCGAATCAATGGAGTTTTAAAGCATCAAACTAAATGTGCTGAGCCACCTACTCTGGAAAAGAAGATACTGAAAGAACATTTACAAGACCCGTAAAGCCAATATTCAAATCTGAGATCATGTTCAAAGCAAAGCATTGGCTGTCTCCTACATAGGACTAGTCTCAGACAAGATGGACAAGAAACTTTAAAGAGGGTCAGCGTGCCCAGATTGACACAGGAGTCAATTTGCCAAGGTCGGCACCATCTTCACAGCCACCTGCATATCTCAGCTTCTGGCAACAAACGACCTTGCAAAGGACTGAGCTGAAGACTCCTTTTCACACACAAGATGTCACAACACAAGTCATGCTAAAGACAGCCTTACAAATGCCTCTTCTACCTGCAAAAATGGCAAACAGAAACGCATAATGTAGACAGCCAAAAAGAAAGGTAATTCTCCAGCCTGGAGCCGTTCATCTATCACTGGCACATTTCGAGAGCACAGGAGCCGATAGTTCAGAGATTTAATACCGTCACCATAAAACATCAAACTTGTTATCTAACTAGGCAAGCAAGTAGAGGTATTTTTCAACTGTATAAGAAGTTGGCATTAAAACTCCTTATCGGCATAATTTAGAGGAATGTGGTACAGACACTGCTCCTCTTCATAGGGTTGAAGTACGATCCCTCCTGGTGAACATGCACCTCCTTCAGAGTGACACTGTCCCTGCTCTGACATTCCTGGAGATGGTTTGGCCTCCATACCTGTTCTCCAATATAGTAAGACCTAGAGGAAGAGATTATTTTTACACATCACGGAATGATCCTCAAGTCATATGACGGCAGCCATAGCACACACACATATGCCATCAGAGGTGGTGTTTGATGTTACCTGGACGGACTAGATAATTTTTACCAGCCCCACTCACCGGGAACAAGTCGAAGGTAAAGTTGAGCCAAGTTAGACACACGCACAGCAGCACTGCTCCACAACCCTGAGCTCTCACTTCCCCTGCCTTCCCCCCAGTCTCAGCCATTGCTTTTATTTATGTTCCATTATATCTAGAGACAACAAAGGTCACCAAGTGAACTTTCATCTTTCCAGAGACCGACAATAATGCACCTCGCATCCCCAAGTTGTCAGCCGGTGCCTATTCCCACATTTTCTCAGCAGACAGAAGATGCAGAAGCAGGGAAGAGACTGAGTCGCTGGGGACATGTTTGGAAGTTGCTAAAGGGTGACATGGCAGGAAGAAACTGCCACCATGTCCTCACTCCAGAACTGACGTCTCATATTCCTCCAGAACAGCTGTACTGACTCAGACAGGAGACTCCTCTTGGCCAGTTCAGCCTTTTCCAGAGGCTCATCTCTGACTGTGCATTTCTACCCACCCCCTTGTACAAGCACCGGACAGATCCACTATCAACCTAATTCAAGGACCTCGACTGCACCTTCACAAAGAAATGAACCATCTCGACCTGGGTAAACCCTGCACGGAAGAGAGCGGGTGCTAGCACAGGGCAGCACACAATGCACAGGGAGAGCTACCTGCTGTATTGGCTTAGCTGCGTTACACAACCCAACCTGCAAGCAGCTTAAGAAAAGAGGGGAGGGCAGAGCAACGCTTCCCCCAACACATCCCCTCGGAAATCTTGGCATTAGGAACCTCCTGAAGCAGGTGTTGTATCCCACCACTGTGTTTCACGGTTCTTGATGAGTTTTTTCCTCCAGGAACATCAAACTGTTTTTAAACCATTTCTACCTCTAACATCCAACAGCGATGAGTTCCATAGCTTGCACACTGGGGGAAACAACCTACTCCCTTCTGCTTGTTTCAGACTGATTTTCATCTGATCTTAGCTTTATGAGAAGTCACAAGTAATCACTCCTCACTCACCTGCTCTGTCACTTATGATTTTAGAGCCTCCACCTCTGCTACCTCTTTCCCAGGCAGCGAAGTCAATGTATTCGCTGCTCCCGAGAACAGCAGCTTTTCCACACCTCTGTGAATCTCTCTGTGCTGCATTTTCACTGCCCTGCTTTCTCCCTCCTGAGAGCAGGAAGCCAGTAATGCATGCGGCACTGCAGACACATGAGGAATTTATGTCGTGCTTTGTTCTCTGTTCCCTCCTTAACGGTCCATTTGGCTTTCGGAGCACGGCAGAGCAGTGAATGGGTATTTTCAGGAAACTCTCCCCACTGACAATGGGATTTCTTCTCCCAGTGACAATAGCTAGGACAGCCCGTTACTTTTTAAGGTGTCATCTGGGCCGTCTCCTCCTCCTCCAGCATTACTTTGCTGACCAACACTGACCTACGCCTACTGTTCGAACACTCAACTCTCATGAAATCATTCTGTAATTTTTGCGACGACTTCTCGCTCTGGCCAGACTGAGCAGCACTATCAGCAACTTTGCCGCAGCACTGTTGACTCTTTTCCACATCATTTACGGATGTGCTGAGCAGTCTGGCTTCACGTGGGACCCTCGGTTACCTCCCTGTAGTGTGAAGTGACCAGTCACTTCTACCTCTCGTCTTCAAGCTTTTAGTCAGTTATTAATTCAAGAGCTGTCCACAGCAGTTTAGTTTCTTCAAAAAGTTTCAGTAAGGGAATTTTCTAAAAGCTTTTTGGCAGTCCCAGGACTCCTTCAAACAACTCGTCTATTAAACATAGATCAACTCTGCCACAATGATCTCATGTACCCTGTTCTCCTCATTCCAATTCTTGACATAATTTTAACTACTACAGGCAGGGCAAAAGCCACACCGATTCGCCTGTAACAACCCCAACATTCACCCCTCCACTCCTCACCTTAGAACCCTTACTAAAAGCTGTCCTGTGTTTACCAACCTACATTTATTTGGTCCCTCAGTGACCTTAAGTGGCAAGCTTTACAGCACAATTCGTAGCAGGGTAATTTAATGTCTGAGCCCCTTTAAAACTCTCAAAGATCCATCCTGCAGTACTTGCTGTTTCAAGTAAACTGATAAGCAAAACTGCTTCTACTCATGCATCAACCTGACGTGGTTTCTCCAACGTGTTTCCTGTGAAGGCCCTTCAGCGTGGCAAGTTAAGTCAACACCAGCACAAGGAATTCGGCTTTTCTGCAGCCCTGTGCTCCTTGAATGTACTTTGCACACTTCAGTCACCCGGTGGCTGTGAACACCTCTGAAATTCTTTCTGCTTCTGCAACATTTGAAAGCATCGTAAGTTTTTACATATTTAACAAATTTTTTCCTCAATTTGTTTTCGCCTTACCTTCCGTTATTTTTCATTAAAAGTGTCAACACTTGTGCTCTTTTCTACCGCCCTTACTTTTACTTTCTGCATCTTCTTCACACTGCTTAATGATACTACATTTTTTGTTTCTTTAAAGTACTTCTGATACACACGATCTACATTTCTTTATCTCAATAATAAAGTGCTGGCAAACACTGTATTCCTTTAGCCCCTCCTCTTGGTTTTTACAAGTTTCTTCATAACAAAGACAGCAGAGAAAGAAGAATGCAGCTTATTCCTCCCATGTTGCTTGACTAGGACAAGAGAGGAAGAATCACAGAAGTGCAGAATAATTCAGCTGAAAGAGACCTCGGGAGGTCTCCAGTGATCCCCTTCCTCGTGATCAAAGCAGCATCAAGTGAGGTTGCTCAGAGCATTTTCTAGGCAGGTCTTGGGGATACTCAAGGATGGAAACGTCATGGTTTTCATGGACAATCTGCTCCAAAGCTTGGCTGTCCTCACAGTGAAAAAATTTCTCCTTATATCCAGTCTGAATCTTTTGTTCCAGTTTGTGCCTGTTTTCCTTCATTCTCGCCCACCCCCCAGTGTCTTGACAACTTCCTCATAATTACCAGAAGGTGCTGTCAGATTCACCCCCAAAACCCTCTTGTCTCCATACTCCAAAACCCTCTCTTCCGCAGCGACTCCTCATGTGGTGAGTGCTGCGGTTCCCCAACCGACTTGGTGGCCCTTTGCTGAACCCAGTCCCGTTTGTCACCGTCTTTCTTGTACTTGGGGGTGGGAACAAAACCAGACAAGTATTCTAAATGTGGTCTAACGAGCGCTGACTAGAGAGGGGTGATCACCGCCTCTGATCCTGTTCACGCAGCCCAGGACGCAGGTGGCCTCCACAGTATGCTGCTGGCCCTGTCCAGCTCACCGGCCACCAGGATTTCCAGGTCCTTTGCCCCAAAGCTGCTCCCCAGCCAGGCAGTGCCTGACTCGCATCCCTGTTGTGGGTTCTCCTATCCCAGGTGCAGAACTTGGTATCTGTCCGTGCTGAATTTCAGCAGGTTCCTCTCGGTCCATTCCTGCAAGGCTCTCTGGACGGTAGCCCTGCCCTCAAGGACACCAACCGCCTCCCCTCTGCAAACTGCACAAGAGGGTCTTCTGTAGCCTCCCCCAGGTCACGGGTACAGGTCCTGCAATAGACCTGTGCAGTTCTGGGACTGCAACCACAGAGAAGCATTGGGTGACTTCAGAATATTTGTAAAACAGTGTAAAAACAGAAGCGTAGATGACTCCATTCCTCTTGCCCTTAATGTTATCCACCAAATGTAACTCTGTTGCATTCCTGGGCTCTCAAAGGGACCTTGAGGACATCCACCACCCAGAGCCCTCAAAAAATGCTCTTTTCTGGAAATCTGTTACCCAAACCATTACACAAACTTGATCTCCATTCTTGTGGTAAGATTCCTACTGTTTGGGAAAAACAAAAGTTGCCACTACTGACTGCAGTAGTTTGGCAAGGCAAAGGCTCTATGGGTCAATGAATCCCACAGCACTTCCAGACTTGTACTACTGCAATGCCATCAAATCTCTCATTAAAACCTCCAGTAGCTGCGGTGGCAACACACAGATTTACTGGTAACGCAGGAAGGAAGACTTAACCTGAGAGTGTTACAAGCACATGTTAAGGGACTGCACAAAAAGAAACATTTTATCAAACAATTTGCCTTCCTTTCATTGCCCCAGTCTCATTCCCAGAGTAACATAATCACAAGACCATTCTTGATCCAGTCACACCCTTCGACCTTCCTTCTCTTTACCATAAACTTCCTTTAATAACGTTTCTGAGCTAAAGTTCAGGAGCAGAAAGACTTTAAAACACTTCACAAAACAATTTCAGAAAGGCACAATCAAACAAAGGTAAAGTCAAATTTCCAGGTGGGTCCATGAACAACCAGCCCATCAAGCTGCCAGGCCACAGGCACAACTTAGGGCCAAGCACGGCACTCTCCAGTGCCAGCTCCCGTCACAGCAGACTACCCGCAAATCTTCCAGTGGCTTCTACAGATTCCATTTCTTTGGAATGGGTCATAAAATTTAAGCTGAATGAAATAAAACGTTACCATCAATAGATTTTTAAGTGTAGCTTCCACCCAGGAAAAGCAGCAAGTGCACGAACTACCTTAGTGCCACCATAAAAAGGCCAGCTGAGTAATGGAATAATTAGAGACACTGCTTGAGTTTGGGGGGCTTGCTCTTTTAAGCTCCATCTTTTCAAAGCCATAGGCTGGTTGCCATCCAGCTCCAGTGTCTTGCATGTCCTTAGCTCTCCGCAACAGACAACGGAGCCTTGGCATAGGAGTTTCACACAAGACGAGGGCACAGCTACATCCCGACCATACTCAGCCTAAACCACACCATGTACAGATGACAACCTGCTGGGCACGGGCACGCACAAGGGCACGCGCATCCAGTGGCGGAGGGGATCACTGTGGGAGTGGGACCGGGCCTGCAGCCAAACGCGCAGCTGGAAGGCTCTCCACGGCCATCGCGTGAGCAACCCTGGACGCTTTGGCTGAGGTGGAAAGAGGTGCCCAAAGGAACAGGCCTGCTGCCTCGCCACCCCAC
>NW_009614471.1:64022-82187 GCF_000690535.1 Cariama cristata | reverse complement strand
CAAATTCCTTGCAGGTTTAATCCCTCTCTTCCAGAGCAGAGCTGAGGCACGATGAAGACAGCTTGAGAAAACTCCTTCTTCTCTTGCCTCCCCTTCCCATGCCCGCGCTGTGCTGTGATGAGCAGTGCCTTCAGCTCCGTATAGCAGCAGGCACCAAAACGCTCTTGTGTGCTCCCAGGCTGCCCTGGCCCCAGGTTGCACCAGATGCTGCAGCCCATTAGCAGCTGTTTTCCTCCTCCAAACTCAGTCGCAAAGATGGTTTTAATTTAACTGCTTTTGCTCAGGCACCTTTCAGGGTTGTTTCTTTTTTTTCTCGTCACTTGCCAAGGGCACTGCATTCCTTTGACAATTTCTATAAATCATCTGTTTTAGTAATCCGTGGTTAGTTTACCCTATTTCTGACCTGCAGAGCTTTTAAATCACCGTTTCTTCCCAGGTGCCTGTCTCTCAGCCCTTCCTTGCAGCCTTGTCCCCGGATGCATCTGGAGCACGGGGGCACGTTTGCTCTTGCCCAGCCACATAGCCCCTGCCTGTGTGCAGCATCGCACCAAATACCCTCCTTTCTTGCCCTAAACCGGGCAGATATGCCGCAGCCCAGGCATATTTAAAAAAATATTCAGATATTCCTATTTTCAAAGCTTTTTATTTACCAGACCAAAGAAAGGTGCTGCAACATGTGCCTGCCTCACACTCCTGCAATGCTGTTTTTCAGCATGCAAGGGGCTTCCCTCCGACTAGCTGCATGCCTCGTTAGTGTTAACGAGTCATCTTACATGCTCTGAGAGGTGAAAAAATACCCCAGACTCACATCCAAGGATTTATTTTTCTCCCCCGCTCCTCGCATTGAATTTGCAAGAGTCACGAAGAGCAAGTCCTAAGGGCTTGGGGGAGCTGCTGCAATGACAAGCTGGTTTTGGTTTCTTTAAATGTAAACCGAAATGAAGCATAGCACGACGGAAAGAAGAGAGGGGATGACAATTATTGTTTTGCTTGTAGCGAGCAGTGTTCCTGCCACAGCGAGAATGGTTTCTACTTCGTCAAGCACAGAGGACAATGCCAGGGAACATCAGTTGCCCCGGTGCAGGAGCCTTCCTAGAGGGGAGCAGAAAGAATAATGCCACCGGCTACGGCAGTAATGGATGCTCCAGGAGAGGAGACCAGCTGCTTCAGTGGTTTTCCATTGTCCCATCCCTCGTGGTGGTGAAATGTCATCTTTTTCTTCCCTTTTAAGAACTTTCACCTTCAGGTCTTCAAGAGATGTATGTGCATTTAATAGGCAAAAGAGCAAAGAGAGATGAGTGTTTGTTCTTAAGCGGGGGGGGGGACACCCAATGCTTCTTTTCTACCAGGATGATGAAGCATTGGGGAAAACCTTTTGCATGACTTTACTACAAAATACTCCAAGAGGAGAGGCCAGAGGTGTAGCTGAGGGAATGGCACCTGCTGAGCTGCGCTGCAGAGCTCTCAAGCAAGCATGGAGATGGGCATTTGCTATTGCAGCTCCCAGGATTTCTCCAGGGAACTGCTCCGCACTGCCGACATCCTTTCCCTTTTTTGTTTCTCCAGAATTCTGCTCCCCACCCCAGCACTGGGCTTTGCCATCACTACTTGGTGGCTGGCCGTGCCCCGAGAGGTCTCAGGACAGCACACATGGCAACTCTGCCCAAAAGCAGGGCGAAAGCCATGCTCACCTTCCCCCTCCAAACAGGCATGCACGCTCAAAAAGGCCAGATGAAGCACTTGGGGTGAGAACTTGGCCACGAAAGGATGCCGGGAGTTCAATTTTCTTCTGTTTTGAAACAACACCGGGAAGGGAGCAGTGTGAGTGCTGCCAACGTGCCAGGGGGGGGAGTGGGGGGAGGTCCCCAGGCCGACTGCACGCAGATACCCTGGCTTCAGCAGATCAGATCAACATGCTTCTGTGTCAGCCAAAAATTTGCCCCTTCGGCTTAACCAATGCGTAATATGTAACCAGCCATCTATTGACACATATCAGCATGCAAATAATCTGGGAACCAAAGCTGCTGGGACACCACAGTCCCAGCGGTCAAACTCTGAGCATCACCAGACAGGGAGTAGGGTGGGTTATGAGACCATTTGTCCTCTTGCCAAATTACACCTAAATTAATAAATTAATAAATTAAAAGCAGCAGTACTTTACAAGAATTGTAAAGGTGAGTTTGATTGGCAGAGGTGAGTTTGAGGGTGGGAGGAGGTAGGAGAGAGGATCGTGCTCCTTAGTCTTCCCTGAAAGTATGCTCTGGCTATATGAATCACCAGAATAAGACATTGCCCACAAAATGTAGAAATATTCAAACTGTATTTGTTCTGCACCTGTATTTGCTGAATTTCATGATTTTTTTTCCTCCTTTTTAATTGCTTTGATTCTTGGTCTTCTATTCTTGGTCTTTCTCGCTAAGGAGAAAACTATGAAAAAGCAATAATGTTTCCCAGATGTCATTCATTTCAGCAGAAAAATTGATCTTATCCTCCACCAGTTGTCCAGAAGTAGGTCCTTCTACTTCCACATGGGGTAAAAATGTTGTTTACAATCTGATTTCTTACCATGGAGCACTGGAATCAACACAAACTTTATGTGCAGTAGCTCATACACCTCACATAGCGTAGCAAGGTTTCAGTGTCTGCTGCGTGCTTTTATGGCTTGATAGTAAGTGTAACAGAGATTAAAAAAAAAAAAAAAAAGTAGGGAGAAGGAAAAGGGAGAAAGCAGAGGTTCTAGCAAAGAAGGTGGTTTTACTGGTTGGTAGTATGGGTTTGGGACATTCAGCTCAAGAAGAGTTCAAGAAGAGCTGAGTTAATTTTTAGAAAGCTCTGTAAGTCTCTAGATGAGAGCTGCTGTGCAGATAGCAACTACTTATGATGTTAGAATGATGACTGCAAATACTTTTAAAGTGTGATAGCTTTAAAGGCAGCACTGCTGATCACAGGCCAGGGGTGTGGGAGCATCTGCCCCGTTCTCTCCCCCCACGAGAAAGCTGTGCTTCACTGTGTCCCTTTATTGTTGGTCCTACTTCTACAGTAAATTGAAGCATAATTGTAATTTGGTAAGCGCAGGATACATCTTCTAATTAGTCCAGTGCTATCAAAGAATTTATGCAGTTACCATTATTATTATCTTCCCAAACACCTTTTCTGTGTGAACCTGTGAATGGGCTATTGAAACACACGCTGTGACACTGGCGTAATTTTTCTGCAGTAGTTACCAAATTTTCTAATGGAGTTAAGCTGACCAGATCGTCCTTAAATTAATAGAATGGAAAGAAAGTAGTACTGTTAATTTTCGACGTTAATATGTATAAGAGAAAGCTGCTATCGTGAAGATATAATCATGCCTGCCTTCCAAGTGCTTATCCAACTTGCTCTGTGAACAGAGAAACCTGCCTGTGGCACCCCTCTGCGATCCTTCTCAATCACGAACCAGCTTTAATCTCTTTGGGGTAACCATTTAACTCATATGAATGCCATCTACCTTCTCTGTAAGCCCTGGCAGCTGAAGCATGGGCTTTGGTAACAGGGTAGGAGAGTACGACTTTTGCCTGGTCGAACTCAGTCCCCCACTAAAAGCACAGAAAGGTTTTTAGCTTGGCATGGGATGCGATTAAATGGAAGGAGCAACCAGAATCTTCTTGAAAATTTGATTTTTTTTAATTAATTTATTGAGAACTTCCATTTGGGAAGTGACTAAATGTCACTTTAAATAAATGACCCTAATATTCCTGAATTTCAGCTTTAAGGTACCATGTCTAGCTATTAAGTCAAGCCCTCTCAGAAGTGGTGGTTTGTGGTCTCACCTACTAATAAGGGAAAATAATAAGAAACTGTCCTAACCATGTGAGTTTTACAACATATGAGTCTTGACTGTTCACTTACTAACTTGAATCGCTAAAAAATGTAACACAGTGCAGCTGAAAGCTTCTTAGTAAAAAAAAAAATTGTCAGATGACTTTTTAAGCCTGCTCTTTGCAAGATTTTTTTTGCAGATCTCCTAGACCAGTGGCAGTGTTAAGATAAAGATACATTCAAAGATGTAGCTCCTGATTGATAATAAAAAAGTAAAAAGGCTAGAGGGAAAGGTCACATATATTCACGTAGCAAAATCCATCCGATGTTTGCCAAACCCTTGCACATAGCGGTACCAGGCTGCCATCACCTCGTCCTGTCAGAACTACTGAAGCGAACTCCTGTGTGGAAAGGCGCCGTGAAGCTCTCAGTTGTCCGGGACTGGACATAATCTCTTCCTCACCCACCTGATTTGCAAAAAGATTTGCCAAGAGGCGGCTTACTACATCAGAGAGGTCTTTCAGCATGCCTTTGTGCCCTGCAAACGCTGAAGTTTTAAATCGTTTGTGCACAACCAGTCCTTTCCAGAGCTTTCGGCGAGAGGGAAGAGTCTCGTGTGAGGCCTGGAGGAGTCCTTCAAAGCAGCCGTTTAGGAATGCGTGCAGCATGAGGCACGTTATACCCTCTTCCCACAGGCTGAGGGCCAGATGTTCAGTGGGTGTGAAGCGGCAGAGCCTCAGTGTGACTTTTTTTGGGGCCACGATGATTTGTATCAGCCAAGAAGCTGGTTTGAAGTGTTTCAGCCAAGTGACTTCTCCTGACCTCGGCTGCTGAAGGGCCCGGTTTTGTAATATCTGGTCTGACCTCCATCCCACACGGACATCCTCCGTGAGGGTGGAAGGGATGGGAAGTGTTCAGGATTGCTGGCTCAAGGTGCTGAGCAGAGAAATCTCTCAGATGATTCCTGACGGCGTTTCTCCAGGCCGGTTTCCTGAGGTCCTCACAGGTTTTTGGTTGTGGTGCATTTACATATTTTTCTTCCCATGTTTCTCCTGCTAGCAATGTACATAGGTTCTTTAGATTTGTTTCCTCCCAAAGCAAGTTCCCTTTTGCACCCTCTTAAGATCAGGAAATGAGACTATTTCTAAGCAAAAATGATGTTCCTGTATTTTTTTTTCCCCTTCATAACTTGTGTCTTCCTGAAACATGAACGAGGATTACTCATGGGAGTATGGATTTCAGAATCAGGCCTTTTGGCCATTTTGATACTGTCATGGGAGGAAAAACTTGTTTCCCAGAACCAAACAATTTTATTGCATTCCAGAATCATGTGCAAACCAGGGATTCCATCTGTTCGACAGCATTCCCACTAAGTACAGTTCTGCCTGTAGCTCACCAGCATAAGCAGTTCGACAAAGGAGCCTCAGTTTTCAGTGATAAGGTTTTCTTCAAAATGCAAGACACCAGTAAAAAGGGCTTTGTAATAATTTGCATATTTGTCAAGGTGTATTTTCTTAAATAATGCTTTGACTGGTAAGGCCACCGCAGAGAAGCAGAGTGCTACAGCAATCACCCCTGAATTAAACCTTCTCTGAGATCAGTTTTGCCAATTCCTCTAAATCCGCGATAAATGAACAAATAATAAAAATATCAATCTCAAAACGGATGGACTAAAGTTGGGCTGAAATAGACTTCCTTATTTTTTCCCCTGACAGCTTGAAGAGTTTTGAACAAAGCGTGGTTAAATGCAGCACTCTAGGTTTAGGTCAGTTTACCAGAGTGATTCTGCAATAAAAAGATCACGAAATAAAAGAAAGATAATATAATTTATGAGACTTCTCTAACCGAGGGCTGGTGCCTGGGATTTTTATCATCACCATGAGCATCTTGATTAGCAAGTACAATGAAGGACTTCTGGAGACTCCAGGTAAGGGTTTTATAGTTGCTTAATTCTGCATATCTCAATTTCTAAGTGCCTGCTTTGAGTCACCTTAAAGTCCTTTTAACAATCTCTCCATCTGACTGTTTGAGATTCCCCTGACAGCTCTACTTGTGCTTTTCCTTTCGGAAATGGATCTGAAAAATAAAATGCAATTTCAGGGGATGCTTGCCTGTGGAAAGAGACCATTGTTCAGCTGGGAGGTCAGCCTTGCAGGTGTGCACGCTTTGCCTGCGGGCAGGGAGCAATGCCCACCAAGCCCAGTTTGCCCCAGCCTCCCTGTTTCCAGCCCCTTCCCAGTGGCTAGAGGAGCTGGGGAATATCTGTGTGGCTCTGAAATGACCCAGCTCATGGGCAGTGGTGAGAGGGCTGGAAAGGAGATGTCTTCCAAGATAGAGGTTGAAGTTGTTTTCTCCTTTCCTGTGAAGATTTGGAGGGAGGGCAGGATATCTAGCAAGCCTTATTCCACCCTCTCCTGCCCAAAGTCCACCTGAGCACCTCTGATGCACCGGTACAGCTCTGCAGCCGTGCCAGCACTTTCCTGTAGTCCTCCTAAACACATAGCTCTGGGATGCATCGCTGGAAGGCATCAACATCTTGATCTCCCAGGATGTTTCTCACAAGGTGTAGGTATTCCAGCCATCAGCCATTGCCTGGATTTTCATGCTGGCTGGGATCTACCACGATGCAGGCAGCTCAGCGTGGCTGGCCTGGAGGGTGCAAGGGAGACAGGTCTGGCTTTCACTCCTTAGGTTCGTCCATAGCTGCAAGCATCACGAGGGCCATACGCTGGGCAATGACAGAGGGGTACAACTCATGGACAATTAAGAGTCATCCCTCGTCTGACTAATGACTCATGGGTACGGGTGCCTTCGGCAGTGCATCCATGGCTGGCCCTCAGGTTTTTGAAAGGGGGGAGCCCAGGCTGGAGGTGCTTCCAGGGCACCGAGGTAGGGAGAGGTAATGAACATTGAAACTCCTCGTGATTTTCATCTTTGTAAGAAAACTTTCTTAGGATTTTGCAGTGGGCTCATGGCGTGGTCTGTTAATTTTATCAGCAACAGGTCAAAATGTGTTGATCTCCTGGTAGGTGGCACGGCACTTAGTGGTTAAGGTGGAGAGGCCAGGGGAGGGCTTGGGCTACAGAGTAGCAGGTATAAGCTTTGTCAGATTTGTAAATCAGAATGAAAAAAAATAGCTGTAATCTCTGCATCACAGGATTAGCACAGGGCTTAATTAGCTTGTATTGATGACACTCTGCCAGAAAGGTGTGAAGATAATTAGAAATGTAACTCTTACATCTGTTCAGGCCTACTCCGTCAGGGCCACAACCCACGATTAAGATTTCTAGCAGATGTCACAATGCAAATGGTGAAGATTAGTAAGTGGGAGTACAGTAACGAGGAGCACGAGCGGCTCTCCTCACTCTCTGAGAACAGGCACGCTCAAGTCGTCCCTGCTGTCCACATGCCCTCATGGCGGGTGAGGTCCCGTTGAGGGACCTGACTCTACACCACAAGGGAAAGGGGGTCTGCGCGGAAACATGGTGTTTTATGATAAACATCCAGCCTCTAAAAAAGCAGAATAATCTGTTCCATGTCTTCTACCCTCACTTCAGGCAACAGCGGAGAGAGGCACTTGCCATTGGAAAGGATGTTTTATTGACGCTGTTAAGGAGTAGAGAGTGACATCATTTAAATTTTTTGGAACAATGGCCTTTTTCCCACAACTGCCTTGGCTTTTGTTCCCTTCGCGCTGGCACCCTGTGACTGGCTGGGATCTGACGTTATTCCCCTGGGTGCCAGGAGAAAGCAGTCTCTGGAGAGTGGGTGATCGGGAGGAGTCAAGAAAATGCTGACGGGCCCTGGTTGGTTTTTTGTCTGTTGGGGGGGAGTGATGGTATTTGGTTTTGGCCTGCTCCATATGTCAAACTTGTAACTTGTTAGGAAGATGCCTGTCTGCAAATCAGGGATCCAACTTGTTGATATTTGAGGTGCTGGAGGTAGTGACACACATGGACAGGAGGGACCCAAAGTCAGGTGCTCCAGGTAAGGGCTGGAAGCTCACTGGGCTGGAGTCAGGCTGAAGGACAGCAATGAAACAGGATCCTGTAAATAACAACTTCTCTCATTACTCTCTTTCCTCTCCAAAGCAGGTCAGTCCTTTGGATCAAGATGAATCTTCGTTCTCCTGCTCTTCCTCAGCTGCTTCCCTTAAATTCCTTGGCCTCCTTTGCTTCACTGCATTCCTCCTCCTCAGCCTCATGGTCCTTTCTTTGGGTGCAACCTGGAGCTGTTTCCCACCAAGCCTGGGCTTCCTCCCTTTCACAGGAGTGACGGACCTCCTACCCCATTTGAGTGTCCAGGCCCAGCGTGACCTGCAGGAGCTAAGCATGACTAAGCCAGGACGGGTTTTCTGCAAATTTAACCGTTCAGATCTCTGAATGTCGAAGAAACTAGGACTCCTCACAGGCTAAGTGTTTCAGAGAAGTTAGATGCATGTCAGTGGCGATGCCGGAAGTCTCCTACTCAACAAAACGCCGCACAAATATCATCTGCATGAATACAATCTCTTTCTCAAATCCTGCTAACATTAGTGATTTCCAAATGCAAGATCACACAATTTATTTCTTTTAAATATGGATAAGAGGTACATTCCCCAGCCTCTTCCTTGGCACTGGTGGAGCTGTTTTGCCTTAGAGAAACAATACAAAATAATCCCAAACAACCCCCTCCAAACCACAAAAATCCCAAACTGAAATCAACTCCCAACAAGACTAAACTAGCCTGAGGTAGGCACCCAGGGAAGATTTCAGCTCGCTCACTTTTGGCAGTGCCGTAAGAAAGCGAAGGCAGGATCTCGTGCCAGGAAACACCAGGCAACCTGAACCCGCGGTGGGCTGCCCGTCCTGCCTGCTACAGCTGGCCTGGGCACTCGGCACCCCATTTCGGGTGCGTTGGCTGCGTATGGTAGGTTGTCTCTATTATGAATTCTTTCTGGCAAGCTTGCACCTGAAAAGCAGCTCCAATGACTTTTTTTTTTTTTTAAATGCAAAGCAGTATGAAGTATGTGAAGCAGTAAGGACTACGTGAGGCCGTTTGGGTAATCGCTGTGCAGAGACTTAGTACCTGGTTTCTAAAACAACAGTCCTCTGGGACATTGATTCAGTAGTAGTTGAAAAGACAAATCAACTCTTGAGTTTATTAGGAAGTGAAGAGCAAATCTTCAGCAGTGCTGTTATATAAACCCACAGTGAGTATCTCTCTTGAATATCTACCGTGGGGTTCTAGTCCCGTCTCTCAAAGATGACATAGCAGAATTTGAAAAGGTGGAGAAAGGGCCAACAAAGCTGACTAGAGGTGTCATACAGCTTCTCTGCTACAGAAGATGAACTAAAGCTCCACAGTCCAGAAAAAAAGAGGACTGAGAGGAGAAACTGGAGAGGTTATAAAATCATCAAGTGAACGAAGAAGGCGAATAAGGAGTAATTATTAACATTTTATCATAACACTAGAATTAGGAAGCTTCAGGTGGAGTTATCAGATAGCAGGTTTAAAGCAAAGAAGCGAAAGTATTTTTCCCCCATAGCACATCATTAGACAGTAGGATGCCATAGGATGCTGTGAAGGCTAAAAGATTAAATTAGTTCAAAACCAGTTAGACTGATGGAAGAAAGGCTATCAGGGCTAATAAACACAGAGCTACAGATATGTCCTTTGACTCTGGAAACCTCTGTACTGCCAGCTGCTAGGAGCCAGAAGAGCACACCAGGAGAAGCAGCACTGTATGCATAGTCCTTGATTTTTTTTTTTCATAGAATCATAGAATCATTATTGTTGGAAGAGACCTCAAAGATCATCAGGTCCAACTGTCTACCCAATGCCATCATGTCCACTAAACCCACTAAACCATGTCTCGAAGCACCACATCTAAACATTTTTTGAACACCTCCAGGGATGATGACTGCAGCATCTCCCTGGGGAGCCTGTTCCAATGTCTAATGACTCTTACACTGAAGAAGTTCTTTCTAATGTCCAGCCTGAACCTCCCCTGGCACAACTTGAGACCATTGCCTCTTGTCCTATCGCTAGTTACTGGGGAGAAGAGACCAACCCCCACCTGGCTACACCCTCCTTTCAGGTAGCTGTAAAGGGCGATCAGGTCTCCCCTCAGCCTCCCCTTCTCCAGACTAAACAACACCAGCTCCCTCAGCCGCTCCTCATAAGACTTGTGCTCCAGGCCCTTCACCAGCTTTTGTTCCTTTTGTATTCATTCCTAACCTTTCTCAGAGACTACAGGCTGAGTGGCATTACATGTATGGTTGTTCTTCTACTTACAGTGCAACAGCTGTGGAAATGCCCCGTCTATCATTTGAGGCAACTGGGAAAGCATCGTGGCTGGTATGAGGTTCTCTGGGCTGGAAGTTCATTAACACAGCACCAGCAGAGCTACATCAGGGATCAATTTTTACCATTCATTTTCAACTACAAATAACTGCTTGGAACACCAGTCCTTTCCAGCTAGGTTTGGTGGACTGTGCTGCCTTAGAAAGGTTACAGTCTATAAAATAGCCATAAGCAAAACAAGTACAAAGTATGCTTTGGCTGGATGCTAGTCTTCTCTTCTCATAAAGAGTATGAGATGGGAGTAATGTGCAGCATGTTTTAAGTTATGTTGTAAAGTTGCCTCAAAACCACTTCTTAGGGGAACAATAATTCTTGGGAAGAAGTGCCAGCTAAGAATTAATGCTGATAAAACCTACTTTTTTTTCCCCTGGGGATTCTCATGGGAAATGTTTCGTTTTGCTATTTTAAATTCTTTTTTGAAAATGTGCTACCGATTAATGCTGATAAAACCTACTTTTTTTTCCCCTGGGGATTCTCATGGGAAATGTTTCGTTTTGCTATTTTAAATTCTTTTTTGAAAATGTGCTACCGGTTGAATTAATGCTGATAAAACCTACTTTTTTTTTTCCCTGGGGATTCTCATGAGAAATGTTTTTTTTGCTATTTTAAATTCTTTTTGGAAAATGTGCTACCAGTTGTAGGTGTTTTGGAAATAGATTAAGTGAAGGAGTAGGTGACAGGCATAAATATAAAACAAGAATAGTGAACCGTGTGTCACTGAGCTTGTCACGTGTGATTTGAATACTCCTGAGAAGATAAGCAGTACCTTACAACCTGTTAGTTTTTAAGCCAGCTGCCAGATTGCAGGAGCAGGTCTCCCAGCTTAAATCATCTTCAAGGTGCATGAGTGAAGAATGTTCCTGGGGGGAAAAAAAAAAAAAAAAAAGAAAAAAAGTCTCCAAAGGTATATTTTCCCTTTAATACACTGCCAAGAGTTTTTCTTACAACAGGAAGAGTTAGTTCATAGGGACTGGAAAGCCAGGATTTGGGCCTCAGACACAGTAGCAAGAAAGCTAAAACATGTGAAATTATGCTACTAATGAGCCTAAGACAATTGGCAAGTCGTTATCTCCTGTCAGAGAAGCTGGAAAAGCAGTGTGAGGAAGAAGAGCCTGTGCTGCCTGCAGGACAATTTTGGCTGCTAACGAACCTGTATGAATCAAAGAACATCAAATCCAGGCCACGAGTCCTTCTCGTTTGTTTATTTCTTCTTGTAGGAATTTATCTGAAGCTGCTTAGCACGCTGCTTTCTGACACCTTCAGGTTTCATCCAGGACCACCCCACCTTTGAATAAAGGACCTCAGATCTGTTGCTGGCAGAAATGGGTAACTTTAGACAACTGCACCTTTCAGATCTCCCACGTTCTGCCTCCTCTGCTGTCCACCATCGCTTCGTCGTGAGGTTGCTGATGGCACTGAAGTGACCACCGTGGCTGGGCATGGTCTGACACAGCAGGGGACAACACATTGCTTTAACCTCTGCATTCCCCAATGTCGCTCTTCTCCACATGGCAGCCTGGGCAATTTCGATTCACCTCCTTGTTTTCCCAGCTAGGGATAATCCAGTCACTTTGGAATACAAGTGTGTTTCCTCTTAGAAAAGAAAGCCATAGAGATTTTTTTTTCTCCCTTTTCACTGACAATGTGTATTCGCAACTTTTGGGTTAGTGGCACCTGACTGCCAGTTTAGGACTGAGCTTTTCTGTTATTAGTAGCATGTCTGTGTTGGTATTTTGTTCGTGACTGACTACAACCTGTTGTTCAGCTTTTTCAGGTCTTCCTCAGCATCAGTGGTAGGACATCAGACTGGACTGTATTCACCTCCTCAGATTTCAGACTGAGCCTTTGATAGTAGGACGCACACCATGATGATTGTCCTCTGGCCTGTAGGAACATACTACCCCAACCTTCATCATCCCTTCTCCATCTGCATTTACACATCATCTTGTCATTACCTGATAAAAGATTTTCTTTCCTTCAGGCCATAGACCACTTACTGTCCAAACGCCTTGTGTTCATTTCACCAAGTAATTTCTGACTGTTTTTCCCATTTCCCTACCTATTTGGGCAGTCTGGTATAAAGCATTCCCAATTCTGTTTTTAAGAGGAAGGCAAAGCTCTCCTGTGGTTAATGTGTTGCCTTATTTTAGCACTTTTACACTAACCTACATTAGGTCCGCTCTGGAGTCATTGACTGTCCCTCCAGTTTCCCTAACCATTAGAAGATGGCTAGCTTGTATTTCCCAGTGGAGAACAGGAAAGACATCCAGGGCTCCCAGTGCAGATGAGAGCGCTTTTGGTGGACAGTGAAGCCTGCCCTGGAATTATGCCAGGTTTTATATATAACAGAATTAAAATTTTCACTGACCTTTACCAGACATTTCGTCATTGAGTCCGCCCTTGACAGGGCAGAGGAAGCACCCTTACACCCAAGAGACCCAACATTCAATATTCAGTGTTTGTAGATGCAGCTTTGCCTCCTGAAACACAAGCTCATGTGGAATAGCTGTTTATTTCCAGTGACAAAGAGGGAAGAACTCCTCATTTCTCAGTGCTTATGGAAAAAAAAAGGATGACAAGAGAGGGAAGAAATTATGGAGATGGAAATATTCAGAAAAACTTGTTTCCCATCCAAATAAAATACACAGGCATAGTATATTTTTCCTAAACGAACCTGATATGAAAAATGTTATCATTGCCGGGCTATGGGAAAGGAAACATTTTGCCTTCTCATCTCAGCTTGGTTTCAACAGATAGGCAGAGCTAAAGGTGCCTTGCACAGCTCACAGACGATGAGTTTGCTTATCTTAACACCGATGTTTTCCAACTGGAGCCTGAATCCTGACAATATGGAGGCACTCGTGTATCCAGGGAAGCAGAGCATCCACAGAGCTGTGATGCTAGCTGTGTACCATTGAAGTCAATTGAACTTTGGTTCCTCAGTTCAGGAAGTAGTTTTATGGATTGCTTGGGAATTGCGTATGCTCGGTACTTCATAAAAAGGACTCATTTATTAAGGACGTTCAAAGTAGAGTCCCATGATGGGCCGATTGATTGAAAGACAGAGCAAGGGAGTCAAGTTTATGCTGTTTGTGGATGACATCAACTTTGTGCTGCCCAGCTACAAACATGCAGCTCCGGGACCAAGGAGCACGAGGCTGGGACTTGGGCTGGGAATCCCAAGCCAAGCTTCAGCGAGCAGCAGGAAGAGGAGTCACATGTGGACATTAATTTACTAGTCCAGGCACACAACTGCTAACGATGCCAGGGATCGTTCCCAGGAGACAGAACTTGCTTGGTCTGTTGTTAAACAATTTTGTTCAAATTGTTGAACAATTGCAAAGTATTGTTAAATTGTTAGCGTGGCTCCTGCCAAAGAGCATCTTCTAAAGACCTCCTGGCCCACTGACCGTTCCCAGAAGGCAGCTTGGGTACAGGCACACTCTTTGGTGGGTAGGAGAGGTTAAATATATGGTCGTGGGGCACTTAGTTCCAGGGAGCATGGCTGGGCACGATGGATCTACTCATACAGACATAGCTACGACTTGCACAGAGGAGAAGGCAACAGAGTTTGATCTGAGTACTCCTGAACCACCTACTTGGGAACCGGCGATGGTTTAAAAAAGAGGCTTTACCAAAGCAAAACAGATGCCTGCAGTGATGTTCTGGATGATACCAACCTGTGAAGGGCTGCAGGCACTTCTTACTGCTGCCCCGTCAAAAACTCACAGGAATAAACGAGCAGCTATGAGCCGGGAGATGGCCAACCACCAAAGTGGTTCTCGCTCCGTGCCAGGGAGTTTGGATACCAAGTGCTGGCTTTGTGAAGGAGAAGGAAGTGAAATCACACATTACAAACCCTGTTTTTAATAAAGATTTTTTTGCTATTGAGTTAAAACATCCACGCAGACAATTTTTTTGGGTTGTAAACATTTGCTTCTGGTAGATTAACTTGGTTGTTACCCTATTTGTGGTGCCGGTACTTGAGAAACTGAAAGCGGAAATGAGTAGAAAACAAAGGAAAACAGCTGAGTTTGTGTTCACCCTCCGAAGTAAGTAAATCAAAAGCAAATAAATAGCACAGATAACATAACTGATGCTTATAAAACCACATAGGATCCTTCCAAAACGCGGAATGAAACGAGCTACTCTCTGTTTGCCTGTTGCTTATGCTGTTCTTGTTTAAATGTCATTGAAATAGCAGTGTGCCAAGAAATATAAACTGCAAACACAGCATTTTAATAAACACAAAGTGAAATAAAACAAGCCAGAACAGATCTGTTGGTTCTTGCAGTTTTTGGTTTGCAAGATGGGGAGGTTGGAGTTGAGGGGCATGCAGGGAGGGTATTATTTCTTGCACATGTTTGCCTGGTGCTGATTAACAGGGGCGACGTTAAAAACTTTCTGTGACTTGTTACAGGCTATAATCTTCGAATTTAGGGCCTCATACTGCCCTCAATCTAGTCACATAGTCCTCATTAAGGAACGTAGAAAGCCCTGGGGAGTTTGTGTAATAGGTTTTAATAGTGTCTAAGAAACAAAAATCTCCTTCTTAATTGTGCCCAAACCGTCTTTTCTCGCATTTTGCAGAAGGACCTTGGGTACTAATGTGTTTTGCAATCATATAATCTGTTGTTCTTTAGGAGTGCTCATGTAAATATGGGCTTAAAACGGATCTAATTAATGGATCTGATCGGTTGACTAGTCAGATATAACAGCAACTACAGCATAGAAAGGTTAGGAACATCCCAAATGTGAAGAAAACTGAGTGACACCCTTCCTTCCCCCCCCGCTCCAAATTAGCCTTACACCCATCATTTTCCCTGCCACGTTCTCCAAGGTTTGTTAGTGCCTTGGTTAACAACGCTGTCCCAGAACTCACACTGTTCAGTTTTACTTCCACATTGCACAGTCAAAATCTCCGTGAGCTTCTAAGCTGAAGCTCCCACTTCAAATCCCAAAGGATGGAATCTTTTCCAATGTGTGGGCAAACAGCTGCAGCTGTGGTGATTCCCCTGTCCCTAATCACAAATGTCACGAGTGTGACCGCCCTGTGCTAGTACGGACAGAGGGGTCTCATGGATGGAAAGCGGGGGACACCTCAGAGAGCTTTTTTCTAAGCAGAAGCCCAGCCAGCATGAGGCTGGGGGGGGGGGGGCCCAGGGACCACCGCTCTGCTCCCAGCCCCGCACAGCACGGCAGCCCCCAGGGCCACCCCAGCCCCAGCCTCTGCCTTCTTCCTTCTCTCTGAGCAGGCTCCTGCCTGATGTTTTAGAAAATTAATGCTAAGTAGAAAATGATGAAAGCATATTACCTGTAAATTACCTGACTAATCATATTCTCTCTCCTGGGATCTATTACGCTTCCGAGCCTCCAACTTAGTCATCCTTGCAGGCAAGCTCTCCTCGTTTCCCAGTTTTGTTCATCAGGTTCATCCAGAATATTTGCTAATTTCTTTGCTTTCCTCCAAGCTAGCAGTTCAGTCCTGCTAGGCGCTCAGCTCTCCAAGCTCTCTCTGGGAAAGTAATTAAGCACATGCTTGACTTTAAGCACGTGAAACTGATGGCAATTAGGAGAAGGGCTGGCTCTCCAGCACTTTTTTTTTGCTGGCAATTCCTTAGGTAGGTGGGATGAACTGTCCTCTAGAGATGTTTGCCTCTCACCATTGACTTACGAGGAAATCCTGACAGCCTGAACATCAGTAAAAGCAGTCTGGATACACCAGCCAAGATGTAGCATCTGCATCCCTTGAACAGGGTATTTTGACTTATGTAGAAGATAAGTCAAACACTATTTTTAGCATCTTTTATTGATTCCTGTATAATTTCCCTTGCCCTTCCTGTGGAAGTTCCTTCCTTTCCAGTAACACCAGCATTTGAAGTCGCACATCAATCCCTATTATGTGTCAAACCTGACTTTTTTTCCCAAGCCTCAGCGTGATGCGGAAACTCTTAAACACAAAGTCTTCCTGTAATTTAAACACCAAACTGTATGTGTAATTCAAATAAGATGTGGTGAGTACTAATGAAGTTACCCCCAGGCTCTGCAGATATTACAACTTTCTGGGTTATTTGTGGGAGCATTGATATAGGGACATGAAATACTTTGTCTTGCCAAAGAAAAGAAGGAACAGCTTAATGCAGGCTAAACTCTAAATGACTTTGGCTTTGCCAACTCTGTAACATCCCTTTTGCGGTTCTGATTTATTCTGCCCTTCTGAAAATTGCAGGAAAAAGGCGGTTATTCACAACTTTATTATACTTGCTGTCAAGCAAGCTGGCTCTCTAGCCCCCTGAAACCTCTTGGAGGAGTTGCTGCTCTTAAAACACTTCCACCACCAAAAGGAATTGGTGTTTAAATCAAACCAAAATAATGGAGGGAGTCTAGCCACTGGTTATGAAAGTCAGATTTAAAGGTGAAAGCTAAGCGTCCAGTACCAGCTATGTCTCGATAAACAAAATCAGGCCATGTAAGATACAGAGTACAGAAGTGTTTTCAGCCTCAGCGACCATGTGTGTCACATCAGAGCTTTTCAGACTGAGATCTATGTGCGTTTATCCATAAAGCACAGAGCGAAGCAAGTGCTATGCAGTTGGCTCATTAATTATTTTTCCCTCATGCATTTGGTATTGGTATGCCAGGCTTTGTCCCAGGATGTCGCAAACACTATCGATTTTGCATGGGATGACAGCAGACAGAAAGGACCTTGATAATTTTTGCATCTTAAGGAGAAATAGCAGGAATCTCTATTGCTGCCACCAAAGGTCTTAGGGCCACATTTTTAGGAAGCATCCAGCCCTGTAAAAATGCCAAGGGACACTCAATGAGACTGAAAAAAAGCTGAGCTGGTTTCTTTGCTTCTACTAAGTATAAAATATTTGGCTCGATTCTGTTAGAGCTACACGCTAAGTTTTCATTGCAGAAACTGTGAGCAAAAGCACTGAACACAACCGCATTGAAGCACAGGGACCCACCACCCCCTCAAGGTTCACAATCTACCACAGATGTGCACCAGAGGGAGGCAGATGAGTGGAGGAAGATTCAGCAATTTATGCTACACATGTATAACAGGGAAGCCAGGTGCGGGGCCTGATGCTCTGAATTCATGGCTCTTCCACGCTGGGCGAAATCCTCCCGTACATTGCCGTATTTGAGAAATGAAGGGGTTAATGGAAGCTTGTGACCCTGCTGTGCCTCCCAAGAAATACTGCTTTTTTGACGACCACCTAGGTAAGGGCACCCTAGGTCCATGCTGAGCTGCTCAATAAAACAAGGGACTTCTTTTGGCCTCCCACTGCCCAGGTTTGGTGACACAAGCATGGAGCCGATACGCACCAAAGAAAGGAAAGGGACTGTTTTTTCCTCCTGAGATATCATGACAGCCAGCAAAGTGTGGGAAAGCTGGGTAAGATTTTCATTAAAGCTGTTTTCTGTCTAGTTCAGATGAGTCCTGTGGAGATGTGTGAACCCCAAAAGGAGGCTTGAAATATTTGGTCAATTGGAACAAACTGATACACTCAACGTCACCGAAGAGTTTTCTGTCCTCATACCTAGGTGACCCGTTTGGGTTTTGAATGCCAAGACCAGACGCTTAACAAATAATTCACAGGCTGCAATATTTTTCTGATTTTCTTCTAGACTCTGAAGCAATTAAATGCTTCATGAAACTCAGGTAAAAGCTAAACTCAACAACTGCTAAGCAGCTTGCTCAAAAATTTAGCTGTCTACCTTGCCTCACTGTTCTGAAATGCCTTAGATGAATGTTCTTGTGCAAGACTAGCCCCGGCTTCCACGGTGTGCGTTACGACTGTTATCAAGAAGTTGCAAGTTACATGGGCCTGACATGGTATTTATGAAAAGATCGTATTTGCTCCTTTGAAATAGCCACCCAGCAGAAAGTCTGGCTCTCGTACAAAGGCATTTATTCGGTGCATCCCCTTTAAAGGTCAGGAAAGAAAACTGAGAAGATGGGTAATTGCAAAACTGGTTCTGGAAATTTGCTCTTATCTGCTGGATGAG
>NW_009614471.1:19332-63991 GCF_000690535.1 Cariama cristata | reverse complement strand
ATGCCGAGAAGGCAGGGAGGTGAGCTAAAGCAGGCTCGGGGAAGATGCAAATTCCAGGACCCTCACGTAGGCAGATGTTACGAAAGGAATTCCTCCTGCCTTTGCCAGCTCCAAGGAGGGCTGCGCTGTCTCCGGCCAGCAGCACAAGCATCCAAGGGAGGAAAGAGCCATACACTATTTATCCCACCTACCAATTTTTTGCAAGAGCGGGAACAGGGAGATAAAAATAAGTCTGTATTTTAACATGGCATTTAGGCCACCCTGTTTTGGTATGGACTATCCTTATAAATCCCAAATCAACCTTCCTATTCAGACAAGAAATCTGATCTTGCAGACATGTCAGTACCAGACCCTCTTTTCTGCTGACTCCAGTGGATTTGAGGAGATTTTTTGAGCCATGTTGCTGTTAATTTCGAATAGACACATGGCCTATTTGGTAAATAACAATTTAAAAAACAGCTTAGTGTTATTCTACTGCTGAGTCCTTTGGATTTGTTCTCCGAGACTGACATTACCCTGTTTTGCCTACTCCAGTACTTTCTATCCACATTCTCACCAGTCCCCAGGTGATGTCTATGCAAGCACTTGCTGCACTTTGTTACATGACAGTGAAGACTGGTGTTTCGCTTTGTAACATACAGAAACATCTAACTAACTTTTAGCACGTCTCTCCTTGACTTTGTTGGGACTCAGCCTCTGCTGAGTAGAGCGTTATTGCACACCTGAAGCACAAACCTTAATCCTTTCTCTTGGTTGGGCTCGTACCGATGCATTGAAGGGCTCGGAGTGGTCCGTCACCGAGCACAGTGCAAGCTTTTAAACCAAGCTTTCCAGGGCAGCTCCGACTCAGGTACAATGGTGTGGAAAGGAAGGATGGGTAAGGACTGATCACCTTGCAAAGTGGAAATTTTCTTACTCAGGAGGAGGTGCTCTTGTTGCAGGAGCTGCTTGTTCTCATGAGTAAGCATAAATTACAATTTCTGAGTTTCTGGCACTGAGCAGACAGAGCGCCCAGCACAGAGTTGCAGGGAGGCACTGAGCATTGCCTGGGTCCACCGAACCTCAAATGGAAGATGTTCAGGGACTCCCGAAGCAGCAAATCTTCTCCTCCATAAAGACCAGATGCAGATGTAGTTCTTTTGAAGTCACAAGACGTGTGTAATTCCTCCATGTACACAAGCTGTTGCTTCTGTTTTATTCATCTAGAAATAACAAAAGGAGATGTCAGAACTTGTCTGGACTTAGGTGACAAGCACCATGTGATGGACGTCCACATTTCTTAACTGTAAAATGGGACAGGCAGTGTGCCAGTAAGACCACACAATAAAGGAAAATAAATAACCATTTGTGGTAGCATCCTAAAGCCCCCACAATTTCATGTCTCCCTTTTATTTGCAGTATGATGGGTTGGTACCGCTGCATGAATCTGAATCAGTCAAAGAAAGCAGAATTAAACCCCAAAGTGCTTATTTCTGAACCAGGGTGAGCCGTGTCACCCGAGAGCAGCACCTGCCCCGTGCTCTGGTCGGTGGGTGCAGCACTGAGCTGGGGCAGAGGTGCCCAAAGCCAAGCCGAGGAGGGGAGAGCCATGGGCTCCGCCACCAGCATTGCCCCGGCCCTACCGCAACCTTGGGAAGCCTCTGCATCCCCACCGCCGTTATTCCTTTTATTGCCCTCATGAAGGCGTTAATTGCTTCACGCTTCCATGGGCTTCTCTTTTAATAAGCTGTGGCTTCATCCACTCAGCCGGCTGGAAACGCTGGGTTTCGCCGGTGTTTGCACCAATGCGGCGGGAGATGAGAGCCAGCCGCAAATCAAGCAGCAAAACATATAAAGGCTGGATGGTCTGGGGTATACAGCCGTCTCCTGCCAAGTGAATGAAACATTAGCATTCTGCTCTCCGTCCGACATCCGCGATCGTTAGGGTAAGAATAAAATGGGAACTTCAAGCGTTTGCACAACAGCCATCAGGCCGTAATGAGATTTCTATCCTGTGGTCTCTTGGCTATTTTAGACTGTCAGGCCCAGCAGTTCACAGCATATGGTTTAGATTGATGTTTTACGCACATCAGACTTAGGGCATGCATCTGGAAAAATGCATTTGTAGTGGATAAAGGTGACCGCTGTGGAAGAATCTTCAGTGTCTCAAACGTGAGCTTTTATTTTATTCTGTTCTGTTCTGTTCTATTTTTTTACTTTCCTGTGACCCACCTAAAAGCACACATGTACGATCATACCTCATTTCTGCCCCTGGAAAGGTTACAGTGATTACTAAATTATGAACCTTCTCTCATCAATGTTCCTAAACCAACCCACAGGAAAAATACTGGAATTAAGCATAAGGAAACCTAAATGCTGGGATGTCTACTTCAAACACTTGTGCCAGAAAAATGTTTATTTGTGGATAAAAAGCCAAGTATTCCTATTTACCCCTCTGCACCTGGCATAATAATGTAACCATTGCTTCCAGCAACTGTATGGATTTGAAAAGCACACCTCCACAGTAAACTACCTGCCCCATCTAACAAACTGTGAATAACAAAGGGGACACATGGGGAACCCTGTTCCCCACTTAACTTTGGGCTTCTGCAGGAGCACAGGCTGGGGCTTCGCTGGAGCACAAATCTCGTAATGCCGCGATGGCACGACGTTTGTCCCTCACAGCTGTGCCGGTGGTGGTGTGTCCGTGTTGTTTCAAGCCAAATGCACAGCTCTGGAGACACAGGTTTGAGATTCACCAAATGGTCACTAGCAACTGCTGTGATAAATCCTCCTTGCGCTCACTTTCCTTCTTTTATGGGTTACACTCACTGGGGAAAGACAAGAGGGAGGGAAGACATGCAGCTTGTGCTGCTTGGAGGAGTCTCCCCATGGTTTTCCCTGGAGCTCCTTGTGGGGCTATGTGATGAGGAGGACCGCTGGCACTCATTTTAGTACAGCTAGTACCTATAATTTTTTTTTTTTTAGGTTTTAATTTAAATTTTAGACTAGTGGACACCCACAGTCCTCTCAGTGGCTCTGCCCATCCCCGAAGACCTTCAAGAGTCCTGTCTTTATCCAGAAAGGGAGATCAGATCCTTAATTCACTTATGAAAGGGTTCTGAAAATGCATGTATTTGATGCTGTTGAGAAGTGGGAGCCGCGGTAGGGATGCACAGAAAGTAATATGAGCCTGGAGGAGAGCTTTCAGCTGTCTAGGAGATTAGAGAAAGCTGAATATTTGGATATGCGTATGAGCTGAGTAAGAAGCTGTGCAGAAAGTCAGCGTGATTTAGTCACTGCCAGCAATGGAGGATGTGAAGGGAGAGAGTAGCAGGTCAAGGATGATGGCTAAGCTGTAGGTGTATGAGAGGGGCCTAATGGCAGTGGTGTCTGTGGTAAGCAAGGGAGCAGGGACCAAGGACGACTTTGGGAGAATCGATATCACACTTTGCTGAGGAACATGTTTATTCAGAAACAATTCAATGAGAGTGCAGAGCAGCTGCCTCCTGTAGATCAACTTGCTATTTATAGAAACCTCTCACACACCTTTAAATCCTTCTTTCAGCCTTGTCCTTCTCTTTAGTGAGTATAATTGACTTGGTCAGTATTTCTCAAGGCCGATAACCCCAAGATAGCATCACTGGGAGGGATAACCAAGAACCACCTGGAGGCTTGCTGAGGAGGTCATCTGGGCTTTGCATCACCTCTGCTCCGAGGGAGCATCCCGTGAACCACACCAGCATGTCAGTGAAAGTGAGCCTTAATCAAGAAGGTGGCAACGGATTGAATTCAGAGGTTGATTATGCCTGTGGCATGAGTAGATTGAGTGTCTCTGGCTCAGGGCCCCTTCCTTTGAATATTCTTGGTGTCTTGTGTCCACTGCAAAGTGTCTGCTAGTGGCTATCTCTTGACTAGGTTGCGTTTTCTACTGTGTGTCTTTGTAATATTATTTAGGAAATAAATTCCAGGCGTTATTGTTCCTCATGAGGATTAAGGGACTTTTATGTTTGTTTTTGTTCTGAGAACCACCTTTCTGGCATTGGTGAACAAACTGCACAGTCTTAAGGTAAACTCTAATGCAAAGCAACAGGCTCGTTCCAGGAAAGACTCTGCTTGACATACAGTTGATAAGCAACCTTTGAGGAGACACTAACAACTGTCCTCTTTGACTTGAATGCCTAGAATATTTAAAAGCCTAAGTAAGTTGCTTTCTCTTGAGAGGTGCTGGACAGAGAATGTCCCTTCATTTGTCAGAAGATGCCAAATATAGAACTCAGGGCTTGCACCTAAGGCTACAAATTCGAAAGCACTGGCTGATATTCTTGCTGTCTCACTGGGCCAGTTCCTGATGGCCATAACATAAACTGGGACACGAACCATTTTCTGATGATCTCAGTCCACGATGTGCCTGGTTTTACAGGCACGTGTAACTGAGAGTAGAATTTGGGCCACGGGGTGTTGTGGGGAAGTGCAGGCCCAGGGATGTTAAGAGCTGACCACAGGTCGTGCTTGTACATAATGAGTGTCCTTGAGCATGCTCTAAGCTCAAGACAGATTTCAAGTGATTTGAGTTGATCAGCTAATCATCCGTCATTGAGGGTTAACTCAAATTACCTTGGACTAAAAGCATGCATGTGGGTAATTACCATGAATCACGTGGAATCACTGACTACTTTGTGTGCCTCAAATCCTCTCTTCTCCCCGGATCTGTCGCTGAAGTGCATGCCGTGGAGCAAGGCCGGATTCTGGCTCTGCTGATCCTTGGGCAGCTCCAGTGTGAAGGGCAGTGAATCCAGCCTCGTGAATAAGAACATTAGTCTGTCCCCTCCTAAACACCTCTCAGCACTGCGGGGATTTAGTTACGTACAGTTACCGAAATTTCTCACTATTTGTCGTGCTGCGCACTTTCAGGAAAAACTCTTTGTGCCGACCCCCGTTAGCTGGTGCCAGCCCAATGAACCTTATTTATCCCCGAACATGACTTCGAGAGGAGTAACAGAAAGTCCAACTCTGATCTTAGGCAAGCTTAGGTTGGCTCAGCAGCTAGGACTTTGGTAGGAGCTGTGTGAAATCAGCCGTTAATCCATATGAATAACTCATTGATACTTCAGGAAGAAAAAAAACATCAGAAGAGCTTTGTTTCCTCTATTCCTCCTTTCTATCCCCACTGTAAAGTCCTACCGAATAGTACACAATCAACATTTGCTTCTTAACGGGAAGCACTTGCCTGGCCAGGCAGGTTTATATTTAGAACGGGAGTGGTTTAAGATGAGGGCTGGGAGTTGCCTCCGAACATTGTCATTACTTCTTTAATGGAATATACAGCTTGCCTCCCTCTTTAAATAGCAGAACAGCCCTGGATAACCAATTATTAAAGCTTGCAAGCCTTCCTCAGGCCCATAGATGGCATATTCCAACTATTTGTGTTCTGCGAAACCAGCAGTGGGATGGAGCGGAGAACGAGCTAAAAGGCGAGATTAAAACCGAAATGTTTCTTCACAGGTACGAGGGAATGGGAGGGTTTTATCCCCAAAATTCAAAGGCAGAGAAGCGAGGAGCTCAGAGGAGACTCGGTGAATGCCCACAATGAAGAGACAAGAAAAGCAATGCGATGGCACAAAGCATTTATGTTTTCTTGAACACAAAAGCAGACTGGAAAATGGGGCACAAAATGTAATGCAGATGGGAATTACAAAAAAGCACAGTACCGATGGATCCTGGAAGAACCACAGACTGTCTTCCACGCTAGCTTTACAGTGGCTTCAGTGCAATGGTCCTTGTCACACTGGCTGAGCTGTTGAAGTGATCAAGTGTTACACCGGTGAGTGGCCTTCCCGGACAAGAAAGGCAACAGAAGGGAAAGAAAAAGGACCAGGGCTCGAGTCTGTTCTCTGAGAGAGCTAGCTGTTAAAAAGTCTGAAGAGGATAAAAGATGCGCAAGATGAAGCGGGACTGAACTGACCCTTCTGGGTCTTTGGTCTTGAGCTTCCTATGCCAAAGTCTAATCCAAGAGCTTGTGTAAAATTAAAATTGTTTCTTCTTCTCCCATCTCAAATTTACAAAAATTATGCATGCAGAATCTGTATGCACAGGGTAAGGGAGCTGGGGTCAAATAGTGAAGTCGTTTGGGAATTAGTTATGGATGAGCAAACTGGTTTGTGTGAAGAGAAGAAAAAGCTCTTATGTTCTCAGAGCATTTTACAAGCAGATCTAATTATTGGCCTGCTGTGACCATCAGTGCTGCGTTCTGGTACTGAAAGGCTCACATGGAAACAGAGGGAACAACCCAACGCAGCACATGGCAGCCTTCAGCAGGGATAACCTCTTAGGGTGGATGTTCAGAGCTTTTCTGATTCCCCATGTGCCCACCACAGCAGCCAAGTTCACTCCTAGCCCAGCAAAACTGATGCTCAGGGCTGTAACATATTTCACTGCGCAATAGGAAGGAATAATGCTGCCTGGCATCACTGGTGGGACAGTTTTCAATGTCTGCAGATACATCTCTGCAGCCACAGCAGCATCTATGGCAGGACGTGATCCCCAGTGCCCAGGCCAAGTGGCACAGAGAAGGGCTCATCCGTGCCGCTTGTGGTAGCCACCCCCACTGCAGCCTGGTGACACCTGCCCTGCAAAGTACCTGGCCTGGCTCTATGGTGCCCGATCTGGCACCCCAAAAATACCTTTATTTTTCATTTCAGTGTATCTGAAATGCAGGTATTCGAGACAGAACGGGCGTTTTAATAGCAGGATGCTGAAGTTAATGCACCGCATGCTCTACTACGTGGCATGAGGAGCAGCCTGAGAGTACAAAGTGCTGTGGCAGTGAGTGGGACTGAAACCTAATGCAGTCCCAGAGTTGTTCTTTAGACCATGAGTCCTTTAGTCCTTTAGAAGGTAAGCTCCAGACACTGTCCTCGGGGAAAGTGGGACTGAAACCTAATGCAGTCCCAGAGTTGTTCTTTCGACCATGAGTCCTTTAGCCCTTTAGAAGGTGAGCTCCAGACACTGTCCTCAGGGAAGTCAGAGAGCTTGTTCCAAAGGGGATCCTTGGAGCTCAGTATCCCCCGTGCAGTGTGGATGGTTAAAGGACTACAAGCCAGCAGCAGACCAGGCAACAAATTTATCTGACATTTAACCTAATGCAGTCCCAGAGTTGTTCTTTCGACCATGAGTCCTTTAGCCCTTTAGAAGGTGAGCTCCAGACACTGTCCTCAGGGAAGTCAGAGAGCTTGTTCCAAAGGGGATCCTTGGAGCTCAGTATCCCCCGTGCAGTGTGGATGGTTAAAGGACTACAAGCCAGCAGCAGACCAGGCAACAAATTTATCTGACATTTTAAATGTACTCTGACCACTTGCTGCTTCATAGGTCGGTTAGGTCAGAGTCAAATAACCCTTTGGCTCCATCCTTGTGAGGAAAATACTGCAGAGATCTGCCCATATGCTTCTATGAGGAACATACTATGCTAGCCAAGACCTCAGCAGCGTGTCATTTTAGTAAACGTGTGCTATGCTGATGAGTTGACCTTTATCGAGGTTTGTCACACTTTTTTTGTGGATTTTGGCACCTTCTACACTGTAAACAAAAGAACTTGCGTTTTACAGAGCAAAGTTTGCTGTTGCAGGGTTAAAGGTACCTTTGTAATCTAAACTGCAATCCATCTGGAGATCTGAAGCAAAGCTCACCAAAACCTAACAAAATAAACAGTGGATGGAGAGAGTTTATGTTGGGAATTATATCAATAACAGCATTAGCAAAGCAGGCCACATGCAAGGGTGCTGAGAATTCATCAGAAATTGTTCTGATGATCCTCAAATAACAATGACTTTCTCTTCTTTGTTTTTGTAACACATGCGATATTGTGAATTTTCCAGTGTCCTTGAAGCCTGCCAAGAACGGCGAAAAGGAAAGGAAAATTATGGAAAGAGAGGGGAATGTACTGCAAATATGAGATGACAGAGGGCAGAGAAATGTGGAATGAGCTTTGATGTGGAGCAGATGTACCCTTGCATTCCACAGGCAAAACCGATGCCGAGGCCGCTCCGAAAACAATGAGGAGGGAAACGTCTCCTGTCTCCCTTTAGCTTTAACACAGAACCATTTCAGAAACTAGGATGGATAGCAGAAAGGTTTCTAATAAAAACCCCAAACTTTTCCCATTGAAGGAGGGGAGCAAAAAGCAGGCAGGGAGAGAGTTACAGTCTCGGGTACACAGCAGCGCTTTTCCAAATTACTTCTGGATTCAGACACTTCGCAAAGTGCCCTATGTTACCCTCCATCTGGGGATATTTACTCTGTCTCCTAGAGATAAAGCTAGAGAGTCATATTGAATGTGTTGTATAAAAGTGTTCAATTAACATAATATGCAAATAAGGAAACATATCTATTTTTTTATATATATTTCTATAGCAGAAAATACAAGACAAAGGCATAAGCAATGGCAAATTACATTATTAGTTCAAATATTTTCTGTTTTTCTAATAACATTAGAGATGAATCTTTCAAGCTGTTAACACTATTCAGAAAGGGATGAGGAGAGCAGGTGTCCACAGATTATTTGGTATCAGCACCGAATCCAAACCCACATGGAAAGCCTGTGATGTTAACATTTCTGTTAATTTGGTCTGGGTAGAGGTTGGAGTGCAGTTCTGGCCTTACAAGAAATTAATGGCAGAAGTTACACTGATTCCGGCGGAACTGGAGTTTAACCCTTTGCGTGGTTCTGCTTTATTAGAAACATCTGTCAAAGACACAAAGAGTTGACAAGGAGACGAGAGGATTTTCCTTGTGGTTTTGCATCTAGAGGTATATTGAAATGTATACATATACATGTGTGCTATAACGTATGCACTTATTTGGTATATGAGTATGTGTACATGTACACATATATGTAAAGATACGATTCTTTGAGATGCTTTTTTCCGTAAGTCAGAATCAGTCTATTTTAAAACTTTCAAAACTTTTTAGTAAGAGGGGAAAAGCGCCATTGAATTAGATGAGTAGAAAAACTAAGAATCCCAAACTCTGTGGCATCAGATCTTTTTTCAAACAGAAGTGACCTTTTCAGAGGATGAGTTGTGTACCGTACATTATTCCTTTTCTGCTGTTTATATGGTTGAAAGTTAGGAACGTTTGCAATCTTTTAAATGAAAATACTCTTCCCTTTCTTTAGCCTAGTCTGTTCAATAGGACAAAATTACATGCTCCGGCAGTACAGCAATTTTATGTAAATTTCCTGCGAGATATAATGATTTCTATTGGACGTGTTAAGTAACAGTTAAAATAAAAATCAAAACATAAGAGAACGATAAGAATGAGAAGAGTTACTGAGGACATATAGAGGCATCAAAAATGCTCCCTACAGCATTTGGGGCTCCAGCACAACATGCTGGTACCATTCCACGCCAGCCCTGGTGCACAAGGAGCTAGGTGGGACCCAAGGTTTTACAGGTAGGCTATGTTGGCCAGGCTGGGCTCACACAAGAGGACGTTTGAAGAATCAGGCAGCCAGGAACAAGGAGTCATGTGAGGAGGGCTACAAATGCTCCTCTGTGAGGATACAACCCAAAGCACTCAGCACCTTCAGAAACTTCCTCGCAGAGGGAGCGGTGGCATGTCCTCTGCTTTCATCTGAAGCTCCTGGTGGTGGCTACAGCCAGGAAAAGAAGCAGGGGACCTTGCACTGGCTACACTGTGGTGGTACCCAGGAGCCCCAGACAACTGGTTGGGAGGAACTGGTTCTCCAAGGGTATGAGCAGATGGTGGCATTTTTTGCCTTGGCCGTTATTAGCAGCAGCTCCTGGAAACCAGGAGAGAAGCTATGGGTGAACCTGCACAAATGCGGCTGGAAAGGTCCCCTTATCAATTCGATGAGAGATGTCATGCTAGGACAGGGGGGCTGTAACGGAGATGTTCCCAGCAGACCCGTGGGAGAGGTCCCCATGGAAGCCCCAGAGCCACCTGCTCAGCAGGAGGTCTGAAGAAAACAGTGAATTAGTACAATCCTTTTAGGTTCAGGACCCACGGGTTTCGTTGGACGAGTGTATGGAGGCCCACCATGCTTTCACAGCTTGCCCTGACCGGTACTCCCCATACAGGAGCCCGGGGGACGCAGGATTAGGCCTGAGGATGTCAGTTAAAGTTTAAGCTGAAATAAAACCTGCCTTATGGCAGCAAGAAAAGTCTGATGTTTTATTTCACACGTGCTGGGGTATACGCAGGAAGGGGTTCTTTGGGATCCCCAGTGCCTGGATGAAATTGAAGTGCAAAAACCAGTCTGGTATAAAAAAAAACCTTGAAAGCAAGGTAATTGCTTCCAGATGTTTTAAAATTGCCTTCAGAAATGAATATTCAAATCCTGCACGAGCAAGACACAATAGCAGAAGCAAGAAGAGTCAGGAATATTTATGAAGAATGCCAGAGAGGGCACCTCTTCTTTCAGCAAGGGCATAAAAGACTTAACAGCCAACAGCATCCAAAAATCTGTGCTTTGGATGGTGACTTGCTATAGACTTTCAGACTGGCAGCCAGTTAAGCAGAAAGGATTGACATGCTAATTACAAATGAACCCAGCCATGACAAGTGTTGTTGGCCACAAGTTTTTCAGGCCTTAATTAAACGTGATAACACACACAAAGCCTTGGTTTATTGAACCGACAGCATGGGGCCGCTGCCTGTCACTCATCTTTGCATGTGGTCTTATAATAAACAGAAAGGTAAACTTAGAGCCTTATTTCCCTTTCGACTGATTTAGTACATGGAATATTTGAAATAACTTTATTTCACAACTAGGATTTTCTTATTAGGTTAGTCTGCGTATTTTTTTTTAACTCTAAAAAAAAAGACATCTGCATTGCACTTTAAAGCGTTACAGGCAGGTCACTGCAGAGACCTTGGTTCGATGCCTGCAAGCCACCCTCTGCCTCTGGCCCTTCGGAGCAGATCCCAGGCTCAGGTACCGCCGTGCTCCACTGCGTCTTGAGTCACACAGTCAGTGTAAAGAACTGAATTGCTCAACAACATGCATAAAAAAAGGCCTTCGGCTTCCTAAATATTGTTTTTGAGGGACAGTGCCCCTGCTCATGGCATACTGAAGCCTGAACTGAGTACCAGGGAATTCTGTCATCAATAACATCCACTGTCCAAAAGCAATCTAACAGGACTGTTTTTCAAGCAAGCTGCACCCACCGTGAACGAGCAGTTTAAAACATGATCGATATCCATATCAGCAGGTACCGTACTGATTGATAGACTTGCACACAGTATGTAAATAATTGAATGCACTATTGACGGAAATGAGAGAAAAGATATGGCCACAGGAAAATATCAAATATAGATTTTCAGTAACATATTTACACAATCTGTTTTGTTGTGTTGTGGTTTGTTGTTTTTTTTTTTAAATGAACATCTGTATCTATGTATTCTTCAGCTTAAAAGGCAAGCAGAAAACAGAAGGCAATACAGCTGAATGTGGTTCCTATACAGGGATGGATGTGGTTGGAACACAGCTAGTTCTTCCGCACCAAAGTGGGGCTGGAGAGGTAATCTGTCTCCCTCTGGGGTAGATGTTTGTAATGAAGACATCATTCCCCATCAGCCCCTTGCAAAAATAAAAGGTGCTTTGTTCTCTGTGGTTCTAACAGGCATCTGGGGAAAGGATTCAAGAGATTAAACTGAGCTGAATTGCTGGAGTAGTTGTTTCTGAGGATGGACCATGCACTCACCCACCTTGGAACTCAGCAGCAAGTCCCTCCCCGGCGGTGGGGAGCTCTCCAAGCGTGCATGCACTGGTGAGGGGAAGGGGACCGCGGGTGACTCAACGCATCTCCAAGCCCATGCTCTTTGTCTTCACCGACCTCTTCCCCCTTAGCCTCACGCCGAAGTTGGCATGATGCTGTCTCCTGGAACTGCACTTCCCTGTTGGTGCGGTACAGCCGCAGCTCTGGAAGATGCAGCACAGCAGATCTGTGGAGAGCGGACAAACAGAGTAGAAGGGCTGTGCCAAGGACTTCTTTCTTGCACTCACAGGTCCAGCTCTCTACCATTTTGTCCACTTTAGAGTCATTTCCTCTGATGCAGGTTAAGTACAAGATATTGCAGGTCTGGTTTTGTAGCCTGATACTTCTCTTATGACGACACGAATGACCGGCTATTGCAAACGATGAAGTAAAAAATGTAGAGCCTAGTTTTGTCAGGCGTGATTGTCTCAAAAGCTCAGAAAGTAACTTTTTGCTCCACTTGCCAATTCAGTCTTTGCTCTAGGGGGGGAAAAGAGCTTCCTAAACTGTTTGTGGCTTAGAACTGTGTTTAAATAACTTTCATTTCTGTAGAATATTTTAAGCAAAAGAAATTTTTGGCAAATGTCTTTATGACAAAGCTACTATAACTTATTTTTAAGAAAAGCCATTGCCGCTTGTCCTATCACCCTTGTCAAAAGTCCCTCCCCATCTTTCTTGTCAGCCCCTTTAGGTACGGGAAAGCTGCTCTAAGGTCTCCCTGGAGCCTTCTCTTCTCCAGGCTGAACAACCCCAACTCTCTCAGCCTGTCCTCACAGCAGAGGTGCTCCAGTCCTTGGATGATCTTCCTCCAACAGGTCCATGTCCTTCTTGTGCTGAGGACCCCAGAGTTGAAGGCAGTATTGCAGGGGGGTCTCACCAGAGTGGAGCAGAGGGGCAGAATCCCCTCCCTCGACCTGCTGGCCACGCTGCTTGGGATGCAGCCCAGAGTATGGTTGGCTTTCCGGGTTGCATGCAGACATGGCCAGGTCATGTTGAGCTTAGAAGGAGGACTTAGGAGAGAGACTTCTGCTCCAGGGAGACTTAAGCTGAATGAGTACGTAAAACCTCCAAGTGAAAGAAGCCCACTGTGTTACCTGACTTAGCAGAACATCTGAAATAAGACAATAACAAGAGATCTCCAAAGATTAAGAGATACCAGCCTCTCTAGAGGATTTAAGGCTGATTCCAGGTTTATCCCTAGACATCACCCTCCGGCAGTCTGTCGATATGCCTGAGACTAACCAAAGCAAAGTCAGCTCCATCATGATCAGCTTTCAGACATGCACAGGAATACCCCAATGGTCATCAGTCTCCAAGACTTTCTATTTCCCCCACTTGTATTAACACGGCCTGTGACTGCATCATGTGTTTTCCAACTAAGTTTCTGTTATATCAGATAAATCCTGCCAGAAACAGCCACTTGACTGGCCATTGCCTCCCTGTTTTACTGCAGGCAGTGCTCCTGGAAGCCTTCCCTCTGGAGCCAAAGGCTTTGACCTTCTCCCATCAGCAGCCACCATTAAAATGTTTGTCTCTCTGCAGCAGTTGTGCACCAGGAGGAAAGGGGGAATGAAAACCTCCCGTCACTGAGCTTGCTCATGCCTCTGATGAGTGATTTAATCTTTCTGTAACACAAATCCTCCCTCTTGCAAAGAAAACTTTTCTTTTTTAAACCGCTGTAGCTACACTGTTAAAAGGAGCATTTGAAAGCAGAGGCTATGGATGCACAGTTGGACTTTCCCTTAATTCTTCAGAGCTTATTTCATGGCTCATCTATGCTTGGACAGTCTCCTGCCTTCATAGGCACTCTGGAGAGCCAGGACTGATAGCCAAAGCAAGGGCAAAACTTTGTATTGCTACAGTGCACATAAATACTTCATTTTCCTTGTCTGAACAGCTCTGCTGATGTCAACGGGATGGGAAATGAGAGCACAGTTAAATACAAACTTACATGTTTGCAGGTCTTAGACCTCAAGGAAGCAATGAGTTGTTTCTCCTAAAGGGAATTGTTTGTGTCAGTCTTTCAGGGAAGACAAGCAGAATTGAGCAATGGTTCAATACAAGATAAAGTTTTTGTGCAGTGAGACACAAGCCATTATCAGCACAGAATTAACTGGGAAGGCGATAAAGATCACAGTGATTTTCTAGACTCCGAATTGACTACATTTCTACTCATCCCGCACAGCAAGCCTTTTGACAGGTTAATTAGCGTGAAGATGTCTGCACAAACAAGAGAATATTGATAAAATGAAGACATTCTCCATCCAAGAAGTGGAATTCTTTCTTTCCCTTTTGGATCATTCTCCTCTCAGATGCACAGGCTCCTGTGCATGGGTCCTCTTAGTCCTTTTATCATAATCTAGGTTTACCTTGCCCTCCAAATTCTCCTCTTCCACTGCCTGCTTCTCTCCCAGTCTCTGCAAGGGGTACAGTATAGAAGGGTAGAAAGAGTTCCCACCAGCACTGCTTGATCAAAATGCTTTTCCAATATAAACAACCTAAAAAAAGGACCATGGGGAAACATATATACAAAAAATAAATAAATCAATCAAATGGATTCACTTCCCATAGGGTTACTTCTGCTATTTGGAGTTTGAAGATTGGAACAGACTTTGGTGCCAACACAGTCTGTATAAGCTACCACAACCATTTGCAAATTGAATTTGTCGAGGAAGTTTGCTGCTCTAGAACTGTGGCCTAATGCTTCCATAAAATACCGTATTACTCAGTGTAGAGGAAGTACCAAAGATAATAGAAGCATACAATGTGTGATATAAACCTCCTTTCTTTCAAATACCTTCTATTTACTCAATTAGGTGGTCCCAGTTATTTTTCTGGAAGAGAGATGAGTTAGCGAAGGAGATATATAGCCAAGGAAAGGCAAAAGGTCTGCAACAAAATTCTTTTTCTCAGCCCTGCAATGAACACACATAACACTAAGGAGATGATACCAGATAGTAAAGAGTAACTGCAAAAAAACCCCAGGGAGGCAGACGACATGACTTCCAGCAGTTCAGTGCCTTCATCAAACCTAGAGAGAGTTGTAAAGACAGCAAAGTTTTGTCACAAGACAGCAGAACAGGGTCGCTTTTGCTTTAACCTAGGAGAATTGTTGCTCTCCTGATGACAGTAAATCAAGAGTAGAAAAGAATAATCAGGAGGGGCACTCCTGCAAGCTTTGCCATCTAATCAAACCTTCAAGCAAAGATGGTTGCTGTCACTGCCCAAATTTTTCATGTGATATAGCTGAGGACACCTGATGGCCTCCTGCTCCTTTGAGGTCATCCGCCTTTAATCAACAGCAGCTGCATCTAGACCTCTTCTGATGGCTAATCTTCAAACTCCTGGAGAGGGCTATATTGTCCAGTTAAACCCATTTTGGACTTCATCTCTTGTAAACCAGTAGAAGCCTTGGTTTTGTAAAAATAGCTCTCACCTGTAACCGTTCTTTCCTTTTATGGATCTTTTTCCTGTCCCTCAGGTGCAGAGGACACTGTGCATGGCTCCTGCTAGCCCTTTATTATAATCTGGGTTTATTCTGCTCCCCATATGCTGCTGTCGCACTGCATATTGTGCAGCTGTTTCTAGGAACTGTTTTTTCTTATTTACATCAGGTGTGCTTTGCGGTTTGAAACGCCTTGTTTTCAGCATACACGGCATGAGAATCACATAGCACAAATATAACATTGTCAGCAGTTCGACTATGGCATCCAAGGCATGAGCAAGGGATACCCCTAGGCTAAGATACTGGTTGGCAAAGGCTGAGTTCAGTCAACCTCAAGGTTATACACTAAGCAAAACTGCATCATCCGTGTGTCACTGGAAGCTGGATTATGCATCTCCTATGCATTTGTCACAGTGAGAACCTTATCTCTAGGTTACAGGGAAGAAATCCAGTGAAGAGGTTTAGTGACTTCTAGGCCAGTGATGTTCAACCGATATCCCAACGTGGTGTTTGCAAGCTCACAAGGAGCTCCTTGGGAAGTGGCATGGTCCATGCTGTCCTCCTTCCCGGGACTGCCTCGAGACCGGGCTGCTGTTCCGAGCAGCTGTCCTGGTCACGGGCGTGAGTACTCAGTCGAGCAAGCCTGGGTTGTTACTGCCTTTACTGCTCATATCTGGTTTAAAAACTTTGTCTTTAGTGGGGATACTGGAAGTTTCTTCGCCCAGCTGTCATCAGTTAATCCCACTTCAGTGAGTTAGTTAAACATTTGCTTCGGCATTGCGTTAACAACAACATTAGCATCTGCTTATTTATCGGTATTGAAAGTAAGCAAATTATTTCCAAGAGTGTATTGCAGTTATTTACATACAAGGCGTGTTAGTGCTCATATGGACCAGAGACAGGAGTTGTCTAGATGCCACACTGAGCCTCAGTAGAGTAACTAGGTTACATGGCAAGCCGATGCTTATCAGCAAGGACACATTTGCTTCTGCTCAGATGCCAGGGCTAACGATCCTAGGAAAGCAAAGGCCTCACAGGCATCTGCCTCAGTTACTGCAATGAGCTTTCCTGGTTTGTTTAGTGGGTTTTGCCATGTGTGCGCTGTTCTTGACAGCTACCTGGCAGAGAAACATCTAAATAGCTCTGAAGGCAAATTGTGTCCTTTAAATGCCATTCTCATTGCTCTGCCTTGAAAGGAGTCTGTTCAGTGCTAACCGAACTAGCACATTAAGTCCACGGTACTGCAGCTAAGCGACGTTTGCCCCGAATAGCTGGAGTTTATAGTTAGAAAAGCAGTGCTTGCTTGGTTAGCCTTTTCTGTGAATTCATAGCTAAGCAGACGTACAGGGCCCAGGGAACTGGTGCCCTGCCCTACAGAAGTCCACACGCAACCACGCACTCTAGGAGCAAAGCTATGGACAAGTACAGAGATCTTCTATTACAAGGACTTTGAAGGAACCCCAGTTTCCCCATACGCCTTTACCCCGACTTTCGTACCTCTAAATACGTAACTGATGGCAGGGCAGTTTTATGGCGCAGATCAACTCAGAGATGTGAGTAACCAAAACCTGACATGATCCTGGCTTCTCAGTTAACACCGCACAGCGGCAAGAGCACCTCAGCTCCTCTGAGAACATAGAAAAGGTACATTTGTGAATCCCAAAATTAATTAAAAGTAACAGGATGGAAATGAGTAATAAATTATTTTGCAGCATTACCACAACCCAGGAGTTAAGATAAGGTACCTGTATTATCAAATATTTAGAAAGACTAGCTCACACTGTCTAAAAGTCTGGCTTAGGACCAGAGAGCACTGTTAACTGGAAAAATGGTAATTGCTGTTAACATCTGACACACGTTCCTCCTCTGAGCTTTCTGCTCAGTGCAGCTTTTTTGAAGAGATGACACAAATTTTATCAACTAAACTTTACCCCCTCAGGGCCACTTACTCACCTGCCACGGAGTACCTTGACCCAAGGCATCCTTTGGGAACCATTTTGAAGGAGAACAATTTTGTCTGCCCAGCTCTCTCCTTCCCCGATATGGTCCCTGCAGGAGGTGGGAGTGTCGTGGCTGCCTCTCCAGGCACCCCTCTGCAGGGATTTATCTTCACAGCCCTCTCTGATCACTGAGGAGTTCCCTCCACCATTACCCTATAAGGATTAATAGCAGCCAAAGGGTATTTAAAGTCAGTGGCGAATCTGTGGCCTTTGGAAACCTCTTAGCACCAGAGAAGGCTCAGATGAAGCGGGAGAGATTTCATATTTTGACTTTTGTATGCTGCAGTGGGTGTACCTTTATATCAGGGAAAGATCATCGCAGTGCGAGGTGAAGGAAGCAGGTCAACTTGTTTCCACCAGCCCTATTACCGGTAACAGATAATAGACCGGTCTGTGGATGCTGTAGAAATGATGCCTACCTATGTCCTCCATGCATCGTCTTGCCAATTCAGGAATAACAGTCTTCCATAACAGTGTGAAAAAGGACCTCAGTGCATTGACGTGTTTGCTATCATGAAGGAGAACAGCATAAGAAAAGAGTAAAAAAAGGTGTTTGCCCAGAGGAGAAAAGTTCCCTGTGGTTAGTGGGACAGAGGATACTTCCCCTGATCGAGTGAATTTCCCCTTTATATTTTATGAAGAGCAATTGCATCATCACAGATTGAATTTCAGGCGTAAGCGCTTCGCTCTGGGACCGTCTTCTCACGCCAGCAGACAAGGCTTTCCGTGGTGCTCTAGTTGTGCCCTTGAAACATGTTTTCTTGACTTTCCTGTCTCTAGCTCTGGTCGGGCTGAGGTCTAATGCCCAAAGCAACGTGCGATGAGCCGTAGGTGGCTGCGAGGGAGTTCCTACCTCCTCAGAGCTGCACGCGATTTTTTCCCCCGCTGTGGTCAGCCGGGTGCTGACAGTACCTGCCACAGCCGTCAGCAGTCTTCAACAAGCATCTGAAGGTCTGGTAGGAAGAGGTTAAGAGAAAAAAAGTCTGAAATCCTCCCAGGCAGCCAGCTATCTCTGCACACGTACGGTGTGCAGTAGTGATCTGGCACAGTAGTGACCCTGATCTCATTTGGCATCCCTGGGGCAATATCTTTTAAATGCCGTTACTTTGACAATAATGATGTTGATGTTTAATGGACAAACGATCCCAGGTGAAATAACAGAGTAGATTTCATAAACTAAGGCAAAGCTTTAAGGGAACAAGCCGGACAACAGTGTTTCTTCAGAGCAGAGGGTAAGTGGATTTTCTAACCGAGCAGGCCAGCAAAATGACCTCACAGCGACATCTTTCCAGGATTCACACTGGGACCCTACGTGTCTGGTTTGCTTCTGTTCAGGCAGGTTGTCACAACTGGCCAACAAATGCACCTCAAGAGGATTTGCCTTTTTGTGATCTTCACTTGAAATGCAGGACTCGGAAGAGAAGGAGACCCTGACCCCAAAAGGAAAGGACCACCCGCCCTGCAAAGGGCCAGCACTGCAGGAGCCTAAGTAGACTGCAGACCACTCTGGCCCCCCCAAAATGAATCCTAACCGAGGTTACGCACCTCAAGCTGACTTTCCAAGCCCTTGCATGTGCCGTGCATAGCCATCATGCAAGATGGTTTAGCCCCTCTTAGCCTGTCAATAGGCTTTAACGATAGCCTGAGAAAAAGCTCCTGTCTATCCCAGTGGTGGTGGGATACTTTTTTAACTTAAAAATTTTAGTGGTGATTTCTGTGATGAGAAAACGTATCCGGACAGAAATGGATTGAAATCCTTTTCCTGTTTTACGCTGTACATGGCAATGATTATATGAAAATAACTTTGAACAAGCAGTCCCCTGGGCCCATGATGCTATGTAATCCAAACCCCGTCCTTAATCCACCCTGTGACTGCACAGAAACTGTTCCAGTCAAGCCGAAGGCAGTGAAAGGATGCCTTTCATCTATATGTCATCACCTAGTCTCACTATATTTTGCAGTTATTTAATGCTTTACACACTTTCTTTCAAATGTTGGATGTGCTTATCCCTCTCCAGGGATAGTAATAGAGGCTGACTCAGCAATCTGCTGGTTGCAGAGAGCAAGCAGGAGCCTAGAGCTGAGATGAAATTATTCATGTCAGGTTGTTTTTGGAACCCCTGGTTTGTTATAAATCTGTTGTAAGGTGGGATGCTCTCCCCAAATTTGTTTGCAAGGTTTTTTGCAAACTTCCCCTCCACCAGCTCACCTTTGTGAGTTACGGTACCCAGCGGCTGAGGGGCACGTGGGATTTGCAAGTGCTTATACAGAATTTCCCCTGAACTATAAAGCTCAAAACACATTTTGTGTTTTTCTGGCCACACCCAGGGAGCAGTCACCAAGTCACCACTGTAAGAACTGAGGCCACGGACCTCTTTACCCAGCGGCTGAGGGGCACGTGGGATTTGCAAGTGCTTATACAGAATTTCCCCTGAACTATAAAGCTCAAAACACATTTTGTGTTTTTCTGGCCACACCCTGGGAGCAGTCACCAAACAAGGCTGTAAGAACTGAGGGCACAGACCTCTTTCCTCAGGTGTATTGGTTCGGGAGCTGGCACAACAAGGTTTTCAAGCCTAATTTAATAATTACCTGCTACTAATAATTACCACCTGTGCACTAATAATCATGTAGGATAACTTTAATAATCAGTTAGTCTGAAAGATGCTGTTAATGCCAAGCACCCTGTTTACTCAGGAATTCTACCCGGCAGCGCTGCGGAGCTCCCTGGCCACGTGGCCGGTGGATGCGTGCTGCCGAGTCCTGCAGCCGGGGAGAAGGGATGTCAGAGCCTTCATCCCCTGCTGACGGCAGAAATCGGGCTGCTGGAGCGGGCTGGACCAGACTTGGCGTCAGCCAGCTATGCCCAGCTCCGCAGTGGCTCCACGATTTCAAACCATCAAAATTAATTGTCAGTCTGACTGAGTTGCTTACACCAGGAATGCTAAATTATAGTGTAAAGCAAACCTTTAGAAGATTTGAATTGCTTAGAGGGTAATTTTACTGTGTGTCTGGCATTCTGTGCATGCTTCTGTCATGGTTCTCCCAATAAGACATCCCTGTTGGGTTTTGATTGAAGGGTACATGCAACCTCAAAATAAAATAAATATGCACGTGTTTAGATACTATACAGAAATTCTGGCATTTAATCTGTGCACGTGTGTTAGTATATTTGCTTATACACAGCCACTGTATGTAACAGTGTGTGACTGATGTAGGTTATCCCCAGAAATCTGGGGTTGTCTAATTCAAGTTACAACTGAATTTTGGATTCCTGGCCGTAAAGCCCTGTCGCACACCCCAGGTGTTACCAGCACTAATGGTGGTACACTAACTGGTACTAATTGGTACACAGGGCTTCAAAAGTCAGAGGCAGGTGCTCACATCCCAACCTGCACCCACTGGAAAGTGCTCCTGAGCCAGGAAAGTCTGACAAATCTGCAAGTTGTGGCTCTGTCCTCATACAGACATAAGCAGAAGTATTAATCTATTTTAGCAAAACTGGCTAAATACGATAGATAAGAAACCAGGAAAAATTCTAGAACACATGATTTATTTTGATGTCAGGGTAGGAGTAAAGCGCATCTCGTTGCTGCTAACCATCAGCCTTTAAGAACCTCTGTCCTGACTTTTCCACCTATGCTCCTAGACTACAAATTAGGAGCTCGCTTACAGTGATGCTCAAGTGTCTTCTGTAAAATATTTACTCCAAGTTTGATCAGTTATAAGCAACTGGAAGGTATTAACATGGCATTTGTAGCATCAACCGAACACTCCGGTCCAGAAAAGAGCTTAAATCTGGTGCCACTGAGCTGCAACCTCTGGCCAGCAAGATAAAAAGGTTTTTTTGCTTTTGTTGTGCCAAGCCATGGCTGAGCAGCCTCCGAGCTGGGGATGCTACCGCCGTGCCCAGTTGCTTCCCCACCACCTGCAAGCCCTGCGAGTCCCTGCTCATCTTCCTTCCCTGCCAGGCAAGGATCGTTTGGGAATCAGGGGAAAAGCAGGTGAAAATAGTAAACCTTGCTAATTCTTCACAAGTTCTTCTGTCGGTTTAACACTTGCTCCAGTGTTCATACAAGGTGGGTTGATAGCAATGAAAGCTTCATGATTAAGAGCCAATTCCTCACCTGCTGCAATTACCTGGACTAGTCTCCTGGCTTTCACCGCTCCTTCGTCTCCAGTTATGAAAAAAGCATCCCCTCATTCTTGCTGCTCAGCATAGCTGCCATAAATGTGGATTTATTATCCTTCAGCATCATTTACAAATAGGAAACAAATTGCCTGTTCTTAAAGGAGAGAAGCACAGGATAAAAAGGAGAGGGATGCAAAGGGACTGGTCGTGTCCTGGGAAATTAAGCTGAGGATGGCGTGGGGAGATTCTGGCACTGGTGGGAGACTGACCTGTTAGACTGACACAAGGGAAGAGCCTGGCTTGGCACAGGCTAGGCCCTGCGACATGCCACCCTTGTGCTACCGCTGGGTCCGACTGGGAGATGTTCAACCACGGGCCGTGGGGTGGAGGTGCAAGTGGCGGCTTGTACTGTCATCAAAATCATACAAACATCACCCCTGGCTCTGCCGCGTTGGAGAGAAGTCTTCCTAGGCTGCTATTAGCAAACAAGTGCATAGCTTGTGAAATAAAGTCCAAGAAAACCTTAGGCTGATACTTAAAAAGTCTTGTTGGCCATATCCTCCTTGGAAAAGGCTCCACTCTGATGGAGGTAGCTCTAGCTGGCCCAACGCAACACAACAGCGCTGCTTCTCGGTGTTCAAAGAGAAACCCAGAAAAAGTCCTCGCAAAGCTACAGAAAGCTCGATGAACCCCACAGGCCAGCACAGAAGCCTGACTACAGCGCGTGGTGATTTAAATACACCGCGTTTAACTGCAATGGCGGATCATAACAGGATGGCTGTGCATCCCACTGCAGGTACAGCAACGCATTCCAGCCAGGAGCAAACGTCCCAAAATCTGTCCCCACCAGCCTGGGTGCTGTGGGCGTCTCGTGCTGCAGGTGGCATATTCAGCACATCTCCGTGTGTTCACCTTTGCAAACCCTCTAATTTGTGCAAGAAATAGCCATTTCCTTGAGTGCCACGAGGCAATTGCGTCTCGTTTTCTAATTTGTAGTTTCGAATGCTTGTTTGCACGAGGAGTCATGTCTGTGGGCAAGGGGGCTGGACCACGCAAGCAGAGACCGCTACGCATCTGGAGTGCGAGATTTTAAAAGCAAAGTCGCAAACCTCACGAAAAGGCTTCAAAAAATAGCATGACCTTTAAGTGGCAACATTACCAACAGAAAACATAAAGGGAAGGAAATGGGGAGTCATTTAATCTCAGTCAATTCTCAGATATAATGTAGTTAATTTAAAATTAATTTCATTTAACGTTAATTTTAATTAGCTCACATCTGTTGCAGAGATCCACAGGACCGATTTAACCTGCGAACTTTGGCTGCTTTTCCTGGCAGTCCTTTATATCCCACCGCACCATAATGCTACACATCTAATCGCTCCCTTGGCAAAGGAGCAGGGAGAAGATGAGCTATGCAGGATGGACAATGGTTGCATTGCTTAATGTACAGCTATGAGACCTATAGATTCTGTGCTGACAAGAAGGAAACGGCTCCGACATACCTGAGACAGAGGCTACCCAGAGCTATAATTCATCTTAATATTGGCCTGTGCGCAATTTCCTGTAGAAATGAAGATGTGAAAATACTTCCATGAGTACTGGCTGAAACTTGCTCGCGGTAAGTGAATTTTAAGACTGTGGAATAGTCCATACTAGTGTGCGCAATTTCCTGTAGAAATGAAGATGTGAAAATACTTCCATGAGTACTGGCTGAAACTTGCTCGTGAATTTTAAGACTGTGGAATAGGCCATACTAGAAAATTGTCCTGGGGACTCAAATAAGGCCGACGAAGATGATTTTTCAAAGCCAGATTAGATTTTTCAAAGCTGATGTTATGCATTGAGACGACTGGATATGGATGCAGTGTGGCAGTTTACGGGAATGTTAGCAGAACTGAGATTCGGATGCTCTGAGTACTCTTAACACAACACGTCAATGAAATGTGCAGCAATTTAAGCTAACCAATCATTAATTTCCCTCTCGTTCAAAGAAGTCCCTTTACTGTAATAATACTTCATAAAAATGCATGTACACACGCTTGTTTATTTAGCAGGTCGACCTAAAAGTCTCAAACAGGACCATTAAACAGGACCAAGAACAGACGAACGGTGCAGTTGCACCCACGATGGGCTTTGTTCTCTCTGCATCCCCGCTCTGCATTTTGTAGCGCACTCGTTTTTCAAAGGAGGGTTCCTGTGGCAGGTTTACGTGGCCCTTAAAGGGAAGACTTCGACGTTTTAAAAAATTTCCATTTCTTCCTAGACTGGAATCTAAGCCTGACAAACTCAGGGGCTAAATTAATTACTGAAGCCCTTTGCCCAATGATAAAACTTATCTGAAGCAGAAAATGGAAATGTACAGTGCGCTTTGCAAAGCTGATCAAAGATCCTCTCAGAAAGTGCTGAAGCAATCAGAATGAATGATCTGCTCCCGTGGGTAGGAAAAGTGGATATTTTAATTGCGTCAATTATTCACCACCAATTATTTGTGAGAAGTCTTTTATGTCTGGGAGATTGAGCGGCCTATCTATGTCTGTTAAAATAAGCTGAGTTTCCTATTATTTTTCTGTGGACACCAAGTTAGCTCTGGTGATGATTCAAATATAGAGATGGAGGAGCCTGCTGAAGTTTGGAGCTGATGGCTACTGTGGGGCTCCTTCCCTACTAAAACTCAGAAGAAGTTAACGGTGTGGTAGGAAACTGCTCCTTACTGAGCTGACCTTTACAAAAAGGAAAAATAGACAATCTCCCGAAGAAGGTGACCATGTACTGTACTTTAGCAGACTCATATGTTCTTATCTGGCAGAAGACCGCACCACACACACACACACACACACACAGAGGATGCTAACATAAGCCATTTCTTTTTGTTATTCTTCCAGTAGGGTACAAAACATCTTTGTCACCAACTAATCCATCGCTCTTTTCACATCCATTTCTACCCACACATGACATGGTTTGGGGGAATTCTGCTTTCCTGTGCTTTTTGCCAAATAGTTCGTCACTGCTGAGGAAGAGCAGTGCCCGCCTGGGTAATGGGAAGGGAGCTCGTCCCTCCTCAGTGCTTCTCCACCCTGTGGGGACCCCCGTCTGTCTCACCTGGCACAGCCAAGGCTTTGGGCTCCTCGAAGCCACGTGTAGAACCTGCACTGCTGGCTGGCTTTAAACAACTCGGCAAGGGAGTTTATAGCCCAGGCTACTGCATTTAGTCATTTCATAGAATCATTTAGGTTGGAAAAGACCCTTAAGATCACCAAGTTCAACTGAACTGTGATGCCCCTTGCAGATAGGAGGTTAGATTTCTCCTCAGTGAACGTTAAAGGGCTTGCCTGGGTTGACATGAGGACAAAATTTGACCTGGGAAGCATCCGACTGTGCAGCCTGAAAGGGTGAATGGGAATGTGGATAAATCAGCCAGCTTGCTCACATCGTTGGCCGTAGATGGACCTGAGATATTTCCGTGACATCTGGGAACGGCCCCTGCTTGACAGCTGCTGTGCCTGGCAGGGATCATCCACGGCATTCCATATGGAGCAGATATGTACAGCATATCCTACTTTGTGAAACAGCCCGTACAGACACGGCGTCTCTAGAAACAGCAAGATATCCTCTTCCCAAGCTGTTTCCTGAACCAATCTCTGTTTTCTGGGATGCTGCTGTTGGCCAGCTGTGGTTGGCACGAGCAATGGGTAGCACGCGTAACCCGTGGCTGAACCCCAAATCCCCTGGAGATGGCAGCTGCCACGGCATGATTTAAGACTCCTTAAACAGAGTAGCATGAGATCAGAAAAGCAGAGGAAATTCTATTTGCAAAGCTGAAGAAAGGCATCGTATAGCTAGAGCGGGAAGAGCAACGGCCGAGAGATGACTGGAGGCATTGCCAGACACAGGCACAGGACTAGTAAAGTGATAACACGTCCCGAGAGCAGAGGAGCTCTGAACTTGCAAACACTTTGGGGCTTGTGACTGCTTGGACGCAAAGGTGTCAGCCCTACCAGGAGCCCTGGACCAAGAGAAGTCCCACCAACACTGTGGGGAGATTCGGGTAGAGGGACAATATATCACAGCCCTACCTGCTTCCCAAATTTATCACTTTAGGAAGATTGCTGTTATCTGTTTGGTAAGTGACCTATGCTGAAGTGATACACATTTCTGTGTGTTTATTATGGTATTAGAGGTGAATTTTAAGTTTGTTTGTTTTTTTTTTTCCAATGAAAAGCTGATGAAGTGACAAAAATCAGCATCAACAAAGAGATTCGTTGTTGCAATTTTTTGTGGAAAAAATGGATTGCAGGAAAAAGCTTGAAGTTCAAGAGAGTGTCAAAATCACACACACTGGTGTGAGCCACCCCCTCCCTTGGGAGGGATGTGGTGCTGAGCCATCAGTCATGCACTGCTGGTGCTCTTCTGTCAGGTACGTGGCAGAAAATGGGTTAAGGAAAAGCTGCGTGGCAAATGCCAGGGACTTTTGGCTCCTCAGCTCCCTGCTTCCACTGTGGCCATAGCATCTCCCTGGGCAGCCCTGGGGGGGCTCTGTGCTGGGGGCAGAGGCATTTCGCAGCTTCCTTTGCAAATTCCCTCCAGCTGAGAGGCAATGTCCTCGCCACTCTTGGGGCGCTTTCCCAGGATTGCTTTGAAATGCCAGAGGCACAAGGAATTTCCTCAGCTCCCCTGCTGCAGCCCCTCGCACGTAGCTTTTGGGAAGGCTTACATCATCACGAACAGCCTCAGTAAGGTGGTTTCCCCTGCTCAAACCCAAGCAGCATCTACCCTTGCCTCCAAAAACCTAGCAGGATCACAAGGACTTAAAAACTAGGAGTGTGGCCATCCAAGTCTATATTTAAGGTTGCAGCAGAGAACATCCCCAGCACCAGAAACCTCAGAAGCAGTGGAAAGAAGAGGTTGCGGGGAAAGCCTCAGGCATCCCTCAGGACCATGCCCTTCACCATCCCTCCCGGCACCTCTCCATATGGACCGAAATGCCACACGCCTCTGCGCTTCATTGAACTCGAGCTCTAGATGGGAGCCTGCCGAGATTTTAACCAGCACCCCAGAGGCATCTCCTGAGGGCAGGGGAAGGAGACCTGCACCGCCGGCAGAGTCGACAGAGGTGCCTAAAGGTGTAAATTTAGGCAAGGATGCATATTTGGTGATGGCATGGCATATACTGCTGCCATCTGGCAGCTGGCTGGCGAGTACAGCCTCTATTTTTACTTCTTCCCATTTTTTCATCAGGCTCATGATGTGGTGAATTGCCCCAGAGCCTGAAAGAGGGACACTGATGGAGAGTCTCAGCTTTCTGGAAAAATAATAACACTAATAAGCAGATGTACATGCTTTGCATTGCAGGGTGAAGCTTGCAGATGTGACAGCCTAGAGGCTTTGGACTCAGAAGGCGTGAAAGAAAGAATATCACAGGTTTCTCTAAAAAGGAAAAGCAAGGAAAAGATGATGGGAAGCAGGGAGAGGAGAGAGGAAAAAATAGAGAATTCATAGGTTTTAAAGCCAGCTGCTTGGTCTTGTGTGGCCTGGTTCATAGCGGCTGCATGCCAGGTGTTGGCAGTAGCACTTCTGGATCCCACCAGCGGGAGAGTGGAAGTGGTGGCCAGGGAAAGCATGTGCTAAATTACAGTCAACAAGCAGGGAGGAGGCAGAGATGCGCTCTAATTTATTGGAACACAAAAATAACACCTACAAGATACTTTTAAAATTAGGCAGTTTCCTAGCTCTTAAAAATTAAAGCACAGCTATCTGAATGTCATTAATGGTAAGCCCATAGGATCTTCCATTATTTAGATGTAAAAAGAAATCCTCGCTGAAAAAATACCATCTCTCCATTATATGGGGATGGTTAAAGAAATTCTAGAATGAATCTCTAAATCTCATCCTGTTGTCGTATCAGTCGCTCACTTAAGGTCTTTGTAATATGCTATGCTTACTAGCATTTTATGCCTCATGATAACAATGGAAGTACCTATTGATTTGTTTATGAGCTTCTATACAGCTCTCAGCTTAATGACCAGGAAGCGTCCCGGACTAATGCCCGTGCTCCTGTGCACATTTATTCATCAGGAAGGAGGAAACAGTTGCCTTTGATGATCTCATTAATTAGATCTTAGGCAAACAATCAAGTCATTGTAGTGCCTTGGCAAGCACCGTGTGTCCTCTGAGCCATTGCGTGCATGCTCTCCGCTTGCTGGAAGAGCTGAAAAAATGGATTGGCCTGAACTTCGTGTGTGTTCATGGGTTTCCCAATGATCTGATTAGCGTGTCTGAAGAAGTCACTGCTCTTCCTCTAAGCCACAGCAACCGACTGCCCTTGCTCCAGCTGCCGGCTGAAGCAGGGCTCAACTAAACCACAAGGACTATATTCCTCCAGGCTCTGCCGCCTGGATCCTCATCTAAACCCAGGATTTCTCCAGGCACATCCTCGCCACTACTGGCACAGAAAACCCTGGCAGTCTGCTGGCTCCTAGTTTTTACGTGCCGGAGAAGTGAACCCGTTTCCTAAGGATTAACAACAATAAATCAAAACTGTGTTTGGCCGCATCATCAAAGTTAAAGACATGTTAGCCAAAGTGACAGATGACAGCAATCTGTTCAAACAGCCACCCAAAGAGGATTTCTGAGTGCATCTCTCCTCTCCATCTTCCTCTCTATGAGGCACTGGGAGTGATATCTTACATGAAATTTTGCAGGGAATCAAAAAATGAGAACACGTTCTCCTTAGCGCTACCAGCCACAAGAAACCCCTTGACAACTGCATTACAGCCCTTTATTCATGTAAAGCAGACACAGTCCTAATCACAGCCTCTCTCAGAGCTAGAGGTATTTGACTGTGGTGCCACCTTGAGCAAGCCTTGATGTTGCCACTTTCTAGCACCAGCACTACTTAATTTAGAAGCCCCCAGCTTTAAAAGCTTTAAAATATATCTGATAATGGAGCCACGGCCACATCTCCTGCCATCCTGAGCTGGCCAGGCTCCGTCAGAGCCAAGGGGGCTCTGCTGGCTGGCAGCAGCTTGGGGACAGAGGACTCAGCCTCTGGCTGCCTTGTGCACCTTCTGTCTGCTCAGCAGCACCAAAGCCCATCTCCCACCTCACAGAGAAAGGCAGGAAGGGTGATTTCTTCAGACCCCATCAGCGATGACCCGTTTCTCTCTCTTTACGCTCTGATGTTGATTACGTTACAAAGCAGAACTATGGAGACTGGGTGCAAACGTTACTGTACAGGGATGTGGGCTGCAGCTGGATTTAAAATTAATTTAGGGATTAAATTCCCTGTATTCCCCCATAACACCTGGAGATCCTTCCCTGGGCTTTGTTACCAGAGTCTGGTGCAGGAGGATCTGAAAGGGGCAACCAGGTTCACCATAAAGTGCAGCCCACGCAGCCCCTCACACTGCATGGTGAGGGACTGACACCTTTAGCTCTCCTTTATTTGGGAACGTGATGGCCGTTATTGTTAATATATCCCTTGAAAATACACTTCCAAACCAAGATAGCTAATTTTCAACATGCAGTTATGTGCTGTCATCATCCGCAAAAGAAACCTTCCCCTGGTAAGACTGAGCAGGTTGAAATCATTTGAGCTTCACAGCCACGACACCAGGGAGAGCAGGGACCCCAAACCAGGTCTCTCCGAGCCTGGGGCAGATGCCCATTCTCCAGCCATGTTGCCTAATGACAATAGCTCTTGTGGGCTGTGGTGTCTCCATCAAATCCAATTGAATTCATTTTTTCCTGAAACAGCTCATCTGAAGTGTGGGCTGTGGTGTCTCCATCAAATCCAACTGAATTCATTTTTTCCTGGAACAGCTCATCTGAAGAGATGCCAGTTGATGCCAGAGATGCAGCTGGAGCATTTGACCATCTAGATGCCAGACGATGCCAGAGATGCAGCCTGAGCATTTGTCCGCACTGTGTTTGCCATCATGTCGACCATTTTTCCCGAGGAGAGTCATCTTCTCTGGTTCTCCCATTGCCCGTGCAAAGTTTCCAGCACAGCAGCAGGGCATTTTTTATGGAGAACTGCAAATGTGAGGGAACAAACCCAAGAGGAAGGGCAACGCCTGAAGCTGGGCAAGCAGCAGGACACATTGCCATGGGACGAGGTTGTGAAAATTGATGGTTCCCAGTGAAGAGAGAAAGAGGGCAGGGAAATGGTTTTACCTCCGGGACCCAGTGGGAGCTCCCTGTAGATGTCTCTTGGCATTAGGCAAATTGTTGCCTTATTTTCTCTCATAATAGTCGTAACTGGCACTCTTTTCTCCCCCTTTTCCCATGTGCAAATGTTCCCTAAAATGAGATGCGATTCTCCGTAGAATTACTGAAAATACAGGTGCCAGAAAATGAGAGCTTTTCATTAGCAGTCAGCGTAGCCTTCATACAAAAGTGACTTTCATAGTTACTTTACCCCATGTAATTACACAGCAAAGCCCCATTTAACATCTCACTATATAATGGCAACTTTCTATTTCAAATCAGATTAATGTAAGACTTACCCAGCCATTTTAAGAGATAATAGCTGTAATTAAGGTGTTTCTCATGATGGGTGCCTATTTTAATGTGGCAAATGATTCTCTTATAGTCTTGTTGGCTGCATTAATCGCAATTGTTTTCATTAATATTGACACTATTCTCTTGCCACACAAACAGAAAAGGAGATTAATCAAAATATTGTGCTCTTTTCCTATGCTCTGATCCCTTCTTTTGGGCTGATGCTCAATTCTTAGCTTTCAGTAGGAAAAAAAAGCAGTTTTTGTAAGATGTACAGGCAGCTTCACCCACGTTATTTAAAGCAATACTGTGAGAACAAAGGGAGAGTGTTATTTTACTGAAAATCTGAAAATAAAACACCAATGAAACTTAAATGTTAAGTTTCCTAAACATCTCATCTGGTTCCAGTTTGAGTGTCAGTGATGTGAGATTGCTGGAGTGTGCTCATTCTGGCGAACGAGGTGAGCGTATTTATGTGGGTTCATTATTCTGGGGAAAAAATCTCACAGACCAAGGGACAACTGGCACGTGAGTGATTTGGGATTGTAAGACTGGCTCAGGAAACTCAAGGTCTCCAGGGGCAGATCTCCATGGTGATGGCTCGGGATGAGCAGGCAGCTTGTGGAGTTTCAAAATGATAGGAGAAAAGATTGTGTTTCTGTACCACCATTTCCAGTGAAACCAATGAAGTTAAACGAGGAACGGATTTGAGTTAAAAAGCCCTATAAATGTTCATTTTTCACGGGTATCAGTTCTACACGGTCAACTGAAGCTGTCAGAGGCAGCTTCTCCTGAACCAAGTTGTCAGGGCAGTCATCCAGAAAACAACGATGTCAAGTGCCAAAAATGAGAAGGGCCGAGACGAGCAGGGAGGATGACAGAAGCGCAGGGCGTGATCTCATATAACTCATAGCAAAAAGGGAGGCAAAGGGACAGCTTTGCTCTGAGGAAATTCACACATTGATTTCCAGATCCAGCAGTTTGCCAATTAAACAAGCAAAAGAAGAAAAACAACGGATGCGTTTGGGAGCACTGTGCATATCGACCGCTACGCTTGTGGTAGCTAAATGTCTTTTGGAAATATACCTGGTAAATATGATTACGCAAGTGAGTTAAAATTGATTTCAGTACATTTGCATCCTATGAAGAAACAGAAAACTCTGAATCACTCAATCCCAGTTTTCTAGAGACAAACATGAAAATACCAAGGGAAAATATTCTTGGCAAACATTTTCATTCACTTGCTGCATTCAAATTCTAGTTACCAAGATGCTGGCTCCTAAATAATGTGATATCCACAGAATTTCGTTGGCAGAAGATGCACTGATCGAACAGCCCCAAACCTTCCTTGCATATCTTCAATATATTTACAGCGCAGAAGGCATCACGACGTGTACATGTTTTTGGTTTTGTCGGTGAGTTGTTTTCAACATAATTAATGCAAAACAGGTATTTTCATGTAACCATTCAAAAGTGAAATAGTATCTCATGTTTTGGTACATAAGAGAATCCACACTGCACATTAAAGTACCCTTCGAATTTGCAAAATGGCCAACAGCTGTTTTATCAAAAGGTATTGCCTAGCTGTATATCCATAGCAGCTTAAAGGGATGAAATCATCGGAGCCTGAGACTGAAGGGCCTTATAGATCATTCATTACTGAAGTGAAAATAATAAATAAAAAAAATAAACCTCTGCAAGCAAGGAACACATCTTCTCCACAGGAAGTCTCAAAATGCCTGCATCCTTCCATAACATTGATTTTTAGAGGCTAGAGGGTTATAAGACTCTGGCTGACTAATAATTGCCTTGCTGACCTTTGTAACGTGGGCTTAAATCCCGCTGCATGTCCTGACATTTTGTTTTGCTTATGGGGGACCTGCAGCTCACTGAGGCTGTAGTCCCACCGGGGTATGGCTCTCCCCTACGGTCCCTGCAAACCAGACAGCCTCCCTGCCTGTTTTCCTGCTCTCTAGATTCTGCTCTGGACACAAAAAATATAAAAAAACCTAACTAACTAACTAACTAACTAAATAATCATAAGAACCTCACTCTTCTGAGTTCTCTATGTAACCTTTTAATCCATAATCCCCAATTTTTACTACTGTTTTGTAAATGCTCTTGTAAATTCGCTTACTGAAGGCTATGCACTCACTTATTTAAAGCTAATATAATCAGTTGCGTGAACTTGCAGAGAGGAAGGCTTCGGCAAAATCAGTATTAAAAAAATAATCCCAGAGTTGTACCAAAGAAATGAAATACATTGTGACACCGACGTATCAAATTCGTTACTGCTCAGTGTCTGTTGAATAAAAACCATTGGTTGTAGAGGAGGTGAAAAGCATAAGGTTTCAATAAAGAGGAAGTTTTGTATAATTCTTGAAATGAGAGCTGTGGTTGTATACAGTCTTTAAAAAGTAATTTTCATTTTAGGTTAAAAGTTGCTGTATTTTTGATGAGGTAGGGCAGGATATTCTTGAATTTATACTTTAAAAAATGAGGAGAAGTTCTACTGATATGCATAGGGTTAAGCAGAGCTGAAACAGAATGGACCTGCCATCACTGAGAAATACAAATAGGATAAAGATCATACATTGGCGAGTGGAAATGTATTGTAGGGGATGGTACAGAAATTGCTCCCGTGTCCAAAGTAGTAGAAACTGTGGTTTAAGAAAATAATAACAACAATCAGAATTATATGAAGACTGAAAGAAGATAGAGAAACAGAAGAATATACTTAAAGGCATAATTATGTAGACTGGTAAGTCACATCCTATTTGAGGTATGATGAAATGATGGTTGGTGATGTGTGCTGCTAAAAATTTGTTACAAGTTGTTTCGGATGGTGATAAAGCATCTCTGATAAATAGCAGTGCGTGGGATTTCTCTGCTGGCTTCCTGTCCATTGTCCTGCGCTCCTGACCGCAGCTCTTCCCTCAGACGGACGCAAGCATCCATGAGTAAAACTGCATCCCTGATGGCTTGGGGAGCTGCTGCTGAGGCCTGATTACTTGTTTATCGTTTTTCTGAACCGTTGCAAAGCTCTGTTATTGTGGTTGTGATTTGTGTTGCTGCCAGGGTGATAAAAAGCAGTTTTGGAGTTTAAGGCCCTAGTTCCGTGCTGGGGTTAAACATGCGCTTAGCACTTGTTCGGTCTGTGAGCTTCTATCAATGAAAATAGAAAATGAGCATATCCCTAAAGTTGTGTATGTTCTTAAGGGCTTTATTGAATCAGCACCTCCATCTCTAGTCGTGTTGACTGAAGGTAATTTCTGATTAATTTTTATAAAACTGAGTATGAAAGGAGTGTTTTCATTGTACTGCCTTGTGCAAAGAACATAACCAGAAAGACAGTTGTAGTGTCAAATCCGGGTCTCTCATCTGTAGGAGACAGAAATGCTGAAATGCGTGGGAGTTTTGCCAGTGACCCTTCCTCCACAGTTTTCTCTTCGGAAACAAAGAAGGGATTATTTGGGCACGATAGCGTAAGTGTGGCACTTTCTGAATATTCAGTCAAAGCCTTTGGAATAGGGAAATATATGGCACAAATGATGTTGCTGTCAGTAGGCTCCAGGATTACCCTCATGGCCTGGGAACGATGGCAAGCTTTAAGTCCAATAAAGGTTACAAGTATTTACTAACTCTTACGGATTTAAAAAAATAAGCATGTGTAAGAGCTTTGCTGTCATTAGGCTTCTATCCTTCTGGTTTTCCAGTTTACGGAAACCGTGTATATTATTTCATTTTGGATCAGAAGAAAGATTTCCTCCAGAAGTGATGTTAATCTGTAGCTTCATCCTGGGGGTGACATTATTTCCATGTGTGAGTTTTCCCCATGGGAAGGGTCTACCACATTTCATTGCCTGGCAGATTTAAACCCCACAGCTGATAGGCATCACAAAACCTCTTGCCATTTGATGCATTTTACATAAAATGGTTACTGTGTGCAGTTTGCAAGCCGGCAGCAGATGGCTTTCTGTACATAGCACATAAACTCCAATGTTACTGTATTTCTATAACTGCTGGTTTTTTATTTCTGCACAAATACACTGTCATCCATCCAATATTTTAAATGTACAGACAAAGCGCGACGCTCACCAAAGTAATGACTTCACACACAGAAGGCGACCACCGAAAACACCTAGTAGTTGCATTCAGAGAGCACTGATGGGATGCTTTTAAAGACATGCTTGTCCCTATCCTAGGGGATGGGCAGGGCAGCGTTTCACGGGGCCAAGAGAAGAACAGCAACCCCTTTTTCTGAGAAGCTGGTGTGGTCGTGGGCAGAGGCATTGCTAAGGGGACCCACAAATGGCGGCGGTGGCAAGCGAACACCATAAAGGGACTGGCGGAGCGGGGAGGCCCCTCCATGCGACTCCCACTTTGCCGCATCTCGGTGCAGCCGCTCTCCAGCCGGGCAGCGGGGTGCCCCTGCTCCCCGCCGCTCGCACGGCAGCATGGACACACTTCGACAAGGAGCAGCAGGCAAACCTTACAAGGGAAACACAACCACGAGCATTCTCCCAGCTATGGGTTCATTTTAAGCCCGAGACACAAAGCCAATTCGGATTTCTGAATTTTCCCATCTTTGTTCACATCGCAGTGGTTGAGCAGGATCTGGCGGAACTTGTCCAGGTCTACCCCGCTAATGCTGGGCTGCAAGCAAAAGAGAAAAACAGTGCTGAGAGAGAAAATATCTCTGTATTTCCCCAACCCTGTAAAGCAGCAGGCCTGGGAAATCCACCCAAGGAGGGGTGACCAAACGGCCTGACCCCACATCAGCTCATACGTGGTGGGGAAGCAAATAGAGAATGGGGAAAGGGCACCTTGCAAAAACAGAAGGGGTATGAGACCGCGCGTAACTGTACAGAAACGCAACCTGATTTTTGCGCTTGGCCAAGGCCCTCAGTATCTGATCCATATCAAACAAAAGTCTGCAGAAAGGTGTGCAATACAGATAGCTCCACTACTGGACCTGTGCTTTCATCTGGTTTCCTATCACGTGTTCCTGCTACACGAGGAGTGACGTGGCATTTCTGTCAGCAGGCTACTATTTTATAGGCTAGTCAGCAACTTAAAAATACCTTTAGTGGATCGAACAAATGCTAAAGACACATTTTACAGGTTACGTTGTCTCTGTATGCTCTTAATGCTGTACCCTTTCCTCTGCTTCCCACTTTCTCAGGAGATCAAATTCCGCTGCACAGCTTGTGGTGCCCAAGGACGATGCTGATGAAGGTCCTTAGGGAAGGTACAACCTTCCCTCCTTTGCACATGCACAGAGCACAAATCCATCCTCCTGCCTGTCCTCACACCCTTCCCTGCACACCACATGGCCATAACATGCACACGCAGTTGCAGCCTCTGCTCTCTGCTAAACGGACGTGGGAGCGCGGGCATCCCTGTGTCGGGTCACGTCATGTGGAAATGCAACAGCTCAGGCTCAGAGAGAGCCAAAGACCAGACTATATTTGGATCAAAAGCTCTATCTTGGACTGTATCTGGAAACTCAAGGTAATCGAATGGAGATGGACTCTGCTGTCCATAAGAAACTGAAGTGACACACTGGGTACAGTGTTCTTGATTAGAGCTAGACCTCAAGTAATTTTCAAGTGTAGCCCTGTGATGAACTAATGAACCATGAAGTCATTCTGGTGAGGACCACATCCACAGTGAAAAGACAAGAAAGAAATTCTGATGACTGATCCACATGAACGCAGTTTGTGATGCTGTAACATCTGCCTAATTCAGAGTACGAGGTAGAATGGATCTTTCTTAAATACAGTTACTGAGTGAGGCTGTATTGATTTGTCAGGCAGAATTTCTATGATATGGTGAAATACTCTACAGTGTATATGCTGAGACCATGACATTCATTTCTGCTGCTGATCAAAGCGAAATTTGTGTCTCTGTTCTTACTAGCCTCTCTATTTACAGAACTTTTCCAAAACAAGTGTATTCCTCTCAGACATATAGAGTATTCTCAGACATATAGAGTATTAACAAATAGAAAGAACCATGAAGCTACCTTGACCAGTTCCATCATGTCTTTGACAAACCCATCCACTTCTGGGCCTTCAAGTGCTCCCGTTTTACTCTGAAAGATGGAATAAACATCAAAATGCTCCAGTGAGTCAAAAACACTACAATGTCTACTGGTCAGCAGGTCCACCCGGTCAGCAAGCTTTATAGCATAAAGATCATAGAATCATAGAATGGTTTGGGTTGGAAGGGACCTTAAAGATCATCTAGTTCTATGGGCAGGGACACCTTCCACCAGACCAGGTTGCTCAAAGCCCCATCCAACCTGGCCTTGAACACTTCCAGGGATGGGGCATTCAAGGCTTCTCTGGGCAACCTCTTCCAGTGCCTCACCACCCTCACAGGGAAGAATTTCTACCTTATATCTATGATACCTTCCTTTTTCCCAAACCACCTCCCCTCAAACGGGAGGAACATCTCCCACCATTTTGTGAGGCTTGCTGGTCACCACCCTGAGAGAGTTGTGTGACTGTCAGAAGTGGCACTGAATTGCTGATTTCTAACAGGCAGTTAGGTCGTGATGTCTGTCCTGGGCCAGACTCCCTAAATAACCCTTGATTCAGTACTGAAAGGAGTTTTATTTTTCAAACTGGTGGTCGTGCAGGTCCCAAACTGCCAGAGAGTGCAAGAACTAAAGCCACCACCTCCTCTACATCCCTTGTGTCTCCTGAAGGGAGATGCTGCTAATGCAGCAGCGCTGGCTGTGGCGACTGAGAAATTCAAAATGGGTCCTTTGCCACGAGGGCTCTGAGCATCACTCCCCTCTGTCCCCACCGTACCCCCCAGCCTGGTGCCTGGTCCCCTCTGGCCCGTGGGCTCGGGCACAGCTCCAGCTCCTGAGTGACCCCCACAGCACCCAGCAGGATGAAGAAGTCTGAGCAGCGTATGCTAAAGCTCTGTCCTTTAAAGACCTCAAGGGAACAGCCCCTGGGACTCACAACATCGTAGTGTGCAAAGATCTTCTCAAAATCTCTCCTCCTTTCTTCTGTGCTGCAAGCCTGCATGCAGAGGGGACAAGCAAATGAAAAAGAAAAAAAGATTCAAGTTTGGGCACAGGTTATCTTAGCTGAGAGAGACGGGATCGATGCATCAAAAACCAGTGCTACTTACATCCATTTTAAACTGAAGAAGGAAATTTTCCTGGAGTGCCAGAATCCTGAACAGAGAGATTTAAATTACAATCTTACGCTTTATCATCTGCACATAAACTATTCTGAACCATTCTGGTTTGTAAAGCAAAGAGATTTTAGATTATAGACCTTCAAAAAAAGAAAATTGCCTGCTGGGTTATTTACGGAGGGCTGTTAGGGGAACGCATGCCCCCCTCCCTGTCTGATGGGCAATGGTGGGTGCCCTTTGGCTCACTGCAAACGCATTTCTTAGCACCATTGCTTCCCCCCGAGCATTTCTGGTGGTCCAGTGCAATGGAGGTTGTCAGCCTCCGAAGCCAGAGCTACCAGACAATCATTCCTCGTAACTGGATTGCTCTGCTGCATTAAAGGAAAGAGTAATTTATCTCTCTCTGTTGGAGGGAGAATTGGTGGTTGTAAAAGTAAAGGACAAAGTAATAGTGGCCTGTGCACCGACACTGGCCAAATTCCTCTCCTTTCTCCTCTAGCACTAATAAAATCTTTTCTCTCTCCAGCTGCTTTGCTAACCCTGAGGTTTTTAGAGCCCGCGACACTGCTGAGCTGTGTCCGCACACGGAGGGATCTGGGGGGTGAGAAATGTGCTCGGACCAGAGGGGAGATTCAGCTGGCCTGGGGCAAGGGGACAGCAGGGAACTATATTTAAGAGTAAAAATGCAACAGCAACCCTTTTCAGATATTCTCTGTTCTGCCTCTGTTTCTCTTCATATATCTAGTGATCAAAGGGGCTTGCCATATGCACTGCAGTTTTTTGTGCTGGCATTTGTCATGATCCCAAGCAGAAAGTAACAGCAGCAAACCAGCACCTCTCTCCTCTCATCCCCCAAATGGGTGTTTTAAGACTGTACCTGTACATTTAAAGTCCCAGCCAGTCATTGCACATACATTTACAGACAGAGGCATAGTCTCTACCTGTATGCAGTGAAAATCATACAAAAGCCTCTGAGCTATCAAGGACAGAAAAGAGACAGAGGCCCATGACTGAGTCCCCAGCTTTATTCACAAACATCTTCACCTCATCTGTCCAAATCCTTTCTTATTGCCGTTGGCAAACTCCTTTGCAGCAGCACCTTTTTTCCTCAATCAGCAAAAATTCTTTGCAATCCCTGCTGTGCACAGTGGTGGGAAATAAACACACATCTGTGAACCTGCTGAAGGGGATTGCTGTCCCTTTTTTGGAGAAATGGTGCCACTGGCTGCTCCGTCACCTCCTGAGTAGCATCACAGAGGTAGCACGGATCATGCCAAAGCATATTGGTGATGCACAAATAGGTCCTGGCATTGCTCACCATCACCGGCTCTAGGTTCTCAGACTGTTGCAATGAGGACCATGAGTTAGAGACCTGGGATACCTGCTTCAGACTACCTGATTTAATTCGAAAGGGGGTAGGATTCAAACGCTCGACCCCAGAGGGAGATCATCACCTTGTGTGGATCTGCCATTGCGAGTTGACAAACCCCATCAAAATTATTAAAGCCTACCTTGCCAGGTCATTCAGGTCCAGCCGTCCATCTTTATTTTTGTCAAAGATTTTCATCTAAAAATCAAGAAGACAGACATAAAACAGATGGGCCCTGCAGAGAACACAGATACAAAAAAAAATATATACATTTTGCTCTGCCCTGTGCCCTCACCTCTGCTTGCCCGGGGTGCTTGCCCAAGCCCCAGGCAGCACGGTGTCCTCTGCTAGCACCAAGTGCAAGGGCGGCACAAAGGCATAGCAAAGCCCACCTGCTTTCTGACAGCGACAACCCAAGCAATCAAATACCAGCACCACTCCCTTCCCACCTTACACAGGGATAAAGACAGGTCTCCAGCAAACACCTTAAGAAACTAAATACTGGCTTTGCCATGGCTTCTGAAAAGAAAGCTGAAAAAAGAGGGGAACTTCTGAACACTTCCAGCCCAACTCCATCCTTATCTTTGACTGTTGCTGTGGCTACCAAATGGCTGAGGTGTAAATGTCAGCTTCTGATGGACACTCGGGTCAGGGTTTTATGCCGCTAAAACCACTGGGCTTTGCCTGGCTTAAAGCCTGCCGTCGGAAAGCGCTAAGACTGGGAAGGAGGTTCAGGCTGCCGCTGTCAAGAGGTTAATCTGTGTGAATACAAAACTTATCCTTTCCTTAATATTACCTTTTCCTTAATATGATCTTTTTGATGAGTGACTGCCAGAAATTATTTATTTATTTATTGTATTTGGTACTGTGTTTCTCTGCAAGGCACAAAAAAGAGTCTGTTACAGGGAAAGATGTGGAGAGGTTTAATGGGTTGCATACCCGAATAACTCATGGCTCAAAGTTCTAGAAAAAGTGTATTCCACATTGTAGGGGGGGGGGAGATTAATATTTTACTAAGATGGGTTGCCATTTTTTGTCAAATTCCCAGGAATGGAATATGCATTAATCTTACCTTGATAATTTGCTTATTTAGTGGTTAAAAGTAACCAGGTCACTACAAATCTTTGGTGTAACTGCATACCTGCTGGAGGAGGCCCATACCAGTCCCCATCTCAGGAGGCTTAGAGGAAGAGGACCATTGTAGATGTGGTGCTTAGGGACATGGTCTAGTGGTGGTCTTGGCCATGCTAGGTTTACGGTTGGACTCAATGATCTTAAAGGTCCTTTCCAACCTAAATTATTCTATGATTCTATGATTCAATCTGCTATGACACAACCTGAACACGTGGGAGCCAGCAGCAGGTCCTGAGTACCTCCCAGCAGCAAAACCGGGGTAGAGCCTGACACTTGCATGAGGAGAGGTAATATCTGGAGAGCTGCCATTTCTCAGAGAAACCTTGCCTATTGTGTCAGGGCTGCCTCCTCCCTGCCCCTTGATCAAGGGCAGACAGCTATGCTGAGGATAGCGAGTTTATGGTATTTGTTTATTGTACTGGGTTTAGATTAAGATTCTGCAACAGGATTTTATTCCATTAATTATTCTGAGCGTTTTACACTACTGAGGTTTGGATGGGATTTTTGAAGAGCACTCGGTATGGGTGCACTTTTCCTCCCGCTGAAAGACAGTATAAAACTCCCACGAATGATTGAAGGCCCATATCGAGATCTTTGGAAAAATGACATCCTGAGAGCCATGCGGGTGTTCAGTGATACAAGGAAAGCTGCTTTCCCATCTCACTGGCCTCTGCCAAGCACGCGCTTTGTGCAGAGCCACTAAATGAGAGAAGAAAGACTTCAGAATCTTCCTTCGCTCTAGAGTTGGAGAGATGAATAAAGCTGCCGAGCTGCCCTCAGGACTTCTCTCAGGCTGCCTCAGTCCAGGTTGTCCCTTTCCAGTTTATCTAACTTCTTCCATCCTGCCTTCTGTCCCATCAGTTATCCCACTGGGATATGGGATTTTTCCCTGGTCTCTGCTGGGGTCACAACAGGTCAAGGCTGGAGGAAGGGATGGGAGCAGGAGCTGCCTTTGCTGGTGCCACCGAGATGAGAAATGTCCTTGCAACGACAGCCTCCTGCTGCCGTCAGGGAGGCAAACCTGAGCTTTCAGATAAAGGAATTATTATTCTGCAGGCAATAGAAATGGTTAAAGTTCTTTCTAGAAATAAATCATCCCAGATAGGATTTTAAAAGCCTCTCTCCAAATGGGACATCAGTGCCTAACCTGGTTTTGTTTGTTGTGTGAGGAGAGAGGGAGATACCCCTACCAGGTCACTTGTACAGACTCTCCACCACAGGTGGCTTTGCAATGTCCAGCTTACACTATTACTCTGAAAAATACTTCGTAAAGGAAGCTTATGGAGACAACCCCTATCTAGCCAGCTAGAGAAAGTACCAACATTTGGGTGGAGGCAATACCGTAGTCCCTGGGCTTTACAGTAACTTAAGCGCTTTTGAAAATGTCTCTCTAAATCGCTTCTTTTAGGCCACCAAGGAGCGTTAGTTACCCATGTGATCTGTAGGAAGTCACCATAAAGCGGCGTGGTGGGAGAGGACAATGTTTGGCGGGATGCACGAGGCAAAGCTTTCAGGGATTCTGCTGCCCGGGGCAGGGCAGCTCTGGCTGAAGGCACTAGTCTTTTCTTCAGCCAAAGATACAATGTCCTTACCAAAACACACTAAGACCTACTGTCTTTAGTACTCTTTGAACTTCACCCGGATTCTCCTACACATTTCTGAGTTCTTGAAAGCTTTTTTTTTATTTTCTCCCATTCTCTGTGCATCTCAGAATTACTCTCTTGAGACTAAAAGCCAGCGTTTCAGCCTAGGCTTCAGATTCAGATATGTTTTTCCCTCTGTGATGCCTCAGGAAAGCAAACACACAGAGCTTTTGGGAGAAGTTCAGCTCCATGACCTCCAGGACAGATCTGGTGGTTCCCAATCCAAGAGGCAGACTTAGGTCCCATTTTTCATTTCACTTAGGCCTGTTTGAGACAAGCCATGAGTCTCTTTTTCAGTGAAACATCTCAAGTCTCACCTCCTTTTCCACAGAATAAATAAATAAGCACCCTAGCATAGCTGTTCTTGTCTTGCGACTTCGAGTGTCCCGTCTGCCCTGCATCCACTCTACTTTGTGGGTACAGCAGGTTTTCATGGTTTCAGAAGTTGCAATTAGCCAGGAGGCTGAAGAGCTTTGTGCATCCCTAATGAAACAGGCTAGATTAGAGGTGATGGCTTAGATGTGAAAGTCTTTCTGCTTCATTATCAATGAAGTGGTGTCGGTGGTTTTCAACTCTATCCATTTCTGAACCGTTTACAATATTCCTGCAGTAGCGCAGAGCCATTAAAACACATTTAACTGCAGAGATAATACTTTCCTTAGTGGAATGCTTAATGAAAAGCAACATCCCCAGTCAATTTGCTTCATTTTCACCCTGTCTTTGAGCCTAACATTAAACTTTCAGTGGTTGACCATGTCTACTTAGAGCTAACCAGTTCCGCTCTCTGACCTCCTTCACTCAGCTCTGCTTTTGCAACACCAAGAGAGAATTTTTGTGTTTTCAAATTGTTTGGCCTTTTTCTGTAACAAATATCCGAATAAAATTTTCAAACATATGCAATATTATTTTGATTGTCCATACCGATCAACAGAGAGGAAATAAAAGTCTGGCTGGAAGAACTAGACCGAGATAATTCTTGTCCGGTGACTTCCACATGAAAGATGGAAAACATGCAGGGAAGATGGACTAGTCTTCACTGAATTAGTTCAGGTACCACAGCTATTAAGATAGACCTAATCCTATTATCTGGACAACTGGAGCTCGTGCATACCCAGTACATGGCAATCTTGGGCTGCATTACTCGGGAACAGCCTGGGGAAATGTTTATTAATTAAACTTTCAAATTTCAAGCATGCGAATGTTTGATCTGATCTGCTAACTGTGTACATAAGTACTCAAAGAATGACAAGAGGGTACCCACTTCGTGTGATGAAGCGTACATCATGGGAGAAGCAGATATTTGAAATCATTACGAGATTGTTTCTAATTTAAACTTTTGCCCTTACACGCCATCTTGATATGTTAAACTTGATGGATTTTCAGTTTGCACTCTTGAAAGGTATATTTATGCTGCCAGGCTGATATGAAACATCTCAATGTGGTTAAGGACAAGGTCTGGCATGTTTAAATAGCACTCCATTTTACTAAAAGCTTTGTTGCATCTAGCAGTATGCTTTATAAAATGATACATTTATTTTACTGTCAAGCTACCCCGTGTTTTAAAGCGTTTGCACAAATTAATTCACATTTTAATGGCAGCGCACCAGGGAAGTCTTAGTTCTGTTTGTTTGAAGGTAGTCCATGCACTCCGAGGCAGACAGAGCACAAGTAAGAGCTGGGTTTGCAAAATAAGAGTTGTTACATCTCATTTTTTTAAGTGCAAAATCAAAACTGCCATTGGCTTTGAATTCAGCAAAGGAAATCTCTTTACTTTCCCAGTCCGGTGTTGTAAAGAAGGCCACTGAAACACCACGATATGACAAACACACGCGTGCTCTGAAGAGTAATCTAATATTATAAATCTGAATTAATTTCTGTAACAGAGATAGGGAAAGAAGTAAACACCCAAAAGAAATAGTTTTGTAATCAGTGGAGTCGCTAAAGCCTGCTTTTAAACCTTCTCTGGTTCTGGTTCTCTGTGTGTAATAAAGCATCAGTGGGACGAGTTGGTTCTTGCCTGACCTCCTGCTCTCACAAATATATACATCGGGGGCTTCTATACCCCACAACTGTAACTAAAATTGGCCAGTGAGTACAAAAGTTATTGATGGTACATAAAGACAGGCACGTGCCCAAGCTGCAGGACTGCCTATGGCTTCTTTCCTTTGGGAAGGATGGGGGCACAAGGGCTTTTGTAGAGTGACAGGAGGGCACTGACAACAGCTCAGTGGTCTGCCCGACCAGATTGTCTGTGTAAGCTAGGCGAGTCATTTACTGCAGGATTTATAAGTGGTTTGGTTCCTAAAAAACCAAGGCGTTATCTGCTGGGGTTTTCAAAAGCCTGCAGGCTCCTGAGTTCTGTTTGGGTTTGATCTTCAGAAATGAAGTTTGAGCTTAAATGGGATTTTCTGCTTCCCCTGGCTTATGTGACAGCAAGTGTGGCGCAAAACTGGAGGTGACAGCACTGCCGGGATTAAGTGTAGAAAGGACACAGGAGGCCGATTTCCCTCCTTTGTGTTCAACAGCAGTGTACGTCCTCACTTTATCCCACACAGCAAAGCAACAAGAGGAATCATACCCACCCAAAGCCAGGAGGAAGCTCTCCGGGGATGGGGGGCTCCCATAGTGGTGGCTGGGGTTAGGAGATGTGATGATTGCAGTGCTGGTGCATCACTGGAGATACAGTCTCTTGGGGGCCACGGCATCCTTACAGAACCACCTGGGAGGGATGCCAGCATGGACTACTACCAGGAGAAGGGATGTACAAAGACTGCTCCTATAGGCAACCAGTCTTTTAGGCTATACTGCACTCCTGTTGTATTTCTAGAGCTTTGGGAAGTTTTCTCAGTGTGTTAACAAACATAACGGAGTCTGCTTAGACTTTTGTCAATACAATAAATATTTGTCTTTCCACTATTACACCGTTTCTTTGGTGGTCAGAAGAGACTTCATTAACACAGGTGAGTTAGCTTGGCCAGTAAGGAGTTAAGGGGCTAAATCACCCGGATTTTCTGCGCTCTGACTTTTATTTCCCTACGTAAGTAGACTGATATTGGCACTGAGCACAGACAGACAGATAGGCTTTGACAGCCAAAGAAGGACCGTGCTGAGCCTCTAGACTTGTCCTCACAGTGTGGACAGGCAACAGCCACGGAAGGAGCAGAGATGCCTCAGCATACAATAAAGGTAGTCCACAAGGCATACTCCTGGACACAGACCATCTTCAGAGAGAAGTCAACCTGTTCCCCTTTGCACGGAGAAGATGAGGAGCCCTCAGCTTGTCAGCTGCAGGTTCATCAGCTTGGGGTACATAGCTCCATCCCCAGGAGAACCTTTGCAGATGAGCACAGCAAAACTCTGGCATCATTACAGCTGGGAGGATTTCTATATTGACTTCTCCAGGGCTAAGATTTCATCCTGAGCCATCTCCGTCTCCAAACTTTCAAATGCTGTCATTCATGACCAATGCTTGTTGAATTGTTAGTCACTGCCCTTACATTATTGCCTCTCTAGAATTTTA
>NW_009614471.1:12064-19301 GCF_000690535.1 Cariama cristata | reverse complement strand
GGGGAAAATGGGGTGTCGGGGGGGGGGGGGGGTGGGGGGGTGGTGGTGGAGGTTATCCTTTACATTTTGCTAAAATATAATAATGCTCAAATTAAAGGACGTTTTTATGCTCAGTCTGACATTATCAACATAAGGCAACGCAAAAAGTGAACGTCAGTATTGCAGGTGGGACTGTTTCAGCAGTATATATGACTTAATTTGCTGAAGTGTGCCTCAGTAATGAGCTTGCCCTGTATGTGGCTCATAGACATTGGGATTACAAACTAGAAGGAGCATGCTGCTGTCTGGGAAGCTATGAACTATCAGTGTTTCTCTGAACAAGGTAATAACATATGCCAAGATGCAAAAGCTGAGCGAGAATTTTGTTCTTACAGAAGAAAAAAGGATGAATAGTTATTTTTGTTAGAAACTATGTCTTAAATCTAGTTCATATTCCGGTATTTACAATATTCTGCTTAAGTACACAGCTGTGTGCATGCACGGGTATGGAAGCTGTCACTCATGACAAAATGTTGACAAATGCACGTCTGAGCTGGGTATTCATGGGTTGAAACTTCACCAGGACCCAGAAGCCCAATAATACCTTGAACCTGGGGGCTGAGAGGAGGTGGAGATGGCTTGGGAAAGGTTGTTCGTACCACCTCCACAGCCTCCTTCTCAGCATAAAGCAGCAAGGGGGCAAATTTTCATTTCTCCAGCTTGTGCTAGTTCAGGAAGGCAGAATATTCTCACCATACGCTTAAAGCTCTCCATTTTCAGCTATGCTCACCCTGTCTCCCAGAGCACACGTTGCAGGACCACTGGGGCATCTTCTGATGGTCCGGAGAAGCTCAGAGCAATACAAGGCTTTGCTTCAGCCTCCCGAGCCTCTGCTCCCTGCCAACAGCTCGTGGTCTGTGTCCGTGGGAAGGTGACAAACCTACAGACTGTTTTCAGGGATTCAGAACCGCACATGACCATCTAGTTTATCATGCAAGTGAGTGCATGTAAATAAATCTTAATACTCAATTAATGACTATTAATACACACATATATATACACATAGGCATGAAAACTAACAAGAACTGTGCCTGCAAAGGGGCTTCCTTAGCACAAGGTTGCTACTTTAATTCCTCCATGAAGAACCTTGAGGATTTAAATGTTTTCCTTTCGGGACTTTCCCCTGTGGCTTTAGTGCTCTTTACGATTTGATTTAGCAGACTCACAGGGCTTGTGTGATGCCAATGCATTCACTACCTGTTTTTTTTCCAGGGGTTCATCACTTGTTCATCAAATCCCTGATCTATATCAGTGTTCTCTTGAAGAGAGGATGCCAAGGTCGCAAGGAAACAGAATAGCCTCTTAAGAAATGGCTTCTAAGCAACCTGATAAAGTGATGTTCCTTTCTGGAGACACCCAATCTCTTCCAAAAGAAATACTTTCTCCCTCTTCCTAGCTTTTTTAAAATGTGGTGTAAGATCATTCATAGCAGTGTAAGTAAGTGGCAAGTATTTAGCTTGCCCTGGTCGGTATGGTATCTGCTCACACCTCTCACAAGCTAAAGCTGCAAATACTCAGCACAGAATCATAAATTGCCTTTTTTTTTTTTTTTTTTCCTCATGCCTGGGCTAGCTTCTTTAAAATGATAGTTTCTGTCTTTTCACCTTTATCCCTATCTCCAGAAGGCTCTAGGGTCCACTCAGTGTATCAGTAGCTGCTTCAGATGTGTGCAGCCGGCTGTGGATGGACAGAAAAAGGGCAGAGATCTGTAAATTCCTGTGGAGACATATGGGTTTACAGCTCCTTGGGACACAGCTTATATTTCAACCGAATGTTATTACAGCGGTACTTGAAAGGCCCGATTTGGATAGATGGGCCACCATGAGAGACCCTGTAGCTGTGTGCAGCAGAAACAGGTCCTTGTCCCGAAGACCTTGTGCTCTAAACAGATAAAAGGGAGGGAGAAAAGTAACAGAGGAGAGAAACAGAAGTATTTCTATTCTGCAGCAAAGGAATTGGTGCTGCTGGTTGCTAAAGATACAACAGAAAGTCTGTGAAAGTCTCAGGAATGAAATGTAAGGGCCACTGATCCCCTCTTTTCCCAGACAGTGGTGATGGTGGGGGAGTCCCGATGGGATTCTGCACTTCAGCATCTCCCCACTCCATGTGGAAAGCAGAGAGAAAGAACAAAGATCTCTCATTGCCCTGGGCCTTGACATCGTACCTTTGCTCTTGGCTCTTCGAGTCACTTCTCCCTTTTTAATCCAGCACTGCAAATATAAGACTGAATCTTTCTTCCCTCCTTGTAATTTTGCCTTCCTACTTCAGATAAGTTCCCACGCAATCACTTCGTGCAGTGTATCTGCTACTATAGAGATGCTGTTCATGTGGATACTTTGCCATGACATACAGAATTACTCCGGGATATCACAGGGTAAGATTACACAGGTTGTAATTTCACACCCTGCCCTAGCTCTTGGGATCAGGTGCATTTGTAAACATCCTTGATCTTCAGTTTATAGCAAAGAACCACAAGGAAAAAAAAAATCATCTGCCTTATCCTCGTTTTCTGATAACCATTAACATCCCTGATTCTTTTGGCATTGCGGCTTTGCAAACTTTTTTCCTCATGAGCCAGATTTGCATTTCAGATCACGGATTTCCCCAGATATACAAAGCATCCCTTTCCCCAGATCAAATCTTATCCTATAACATAGAGACTGAACTGCCTCTCCAAAGATACAAAGCCAATCTATAAAAAACTATAGGAACAGAAACCAGACCTCCTGGCTGTCAGCCCTGGGCTGCATTGATATTTAGCTGCGTTGGGGCAGCAGAAATCACAGATCTTTCTTGGGAAATCCTGGGAGAGGGAAAGGAGTTGGAGGAAATGAACGGCTCAATGTCTACAAGCTTCAGATTGCCTGTTCCCCAGCACCTGATCAGAGATTAGCCGCTGGGGATGGAAACCTTAATGGAGCAGCGTAAAAGCTATTTGCTACCTGCAGACGCTAAGGGAAATATCATTGTTCTAGCTGTAGCTTCTGGGGTTTTATTGCTTTCAAGTTCTGCCAGTTGGAAAATAAGTTCCGTAGCTTGCATTCCTCTCCCTTCACTGTCCCATAAATATGAAAAAAATCTACACTCGTCTGAAACGGTACAGTTTTTCACTTTACCCTAAAGGGTCACATTTCTAGGCACAGATGCATCACGCGCACATAACATGGTATTGCAAAATACGTGGGCAGCTCTTTGTTTGCTTGCATACCAAGCTGTTTTTTAGGTACAAACACAGAATTTGTGCCAAGAATCAAGGCAGTCCCATCTGAAAATGATTTAGAAAATAGCAGCGGTAGATGTCTGCTAGTGGAACCCAAATGATACCCTTGAGAATGATGTCAGAAATGAGCTTTTTTTTTTTCTTTTCTTGTTTTTAGATGGTTAAATGCAGTAAGTTGCTCTGAAATCCAGGTGACTGATGCTAAACTTACACCAAATACTATGTTGCCGATTGCAGTATAAAAGCTATATTGTGATCAGGCAGGGGAAGAGTCGAAGCTTTCATCCTCCCAGTCTTTCAGGGAAGCAGCAGGGAGCCAGCAAGGCAGAGCGGAAGGGCCGGGTACCTGCCTGTCTTGGGAGCAAAAGGATTCACTAGGAGGGAGGGAGGGAAGGAGCCGGAGATCTGGCTGAGGCTGAACTTACCCCAAAGAAGGATGCACCTCACCTATTTTTTAAAGAGGTTTAGAGCTCAGTTTGCTTTGGCATAAAGTCAAGTATGTGCTTTTAAGAGGGCATTTATGGCCCTCTAGAGATTGACCCTGAAGGAGATTTTTAGGCGGTACTATAATCTAAGCAATATTAACACTATCTTTTCTTACCATGGTATCAGTGTATTCTTCCAGCTTTACTTCAGCAACCATCTTGTTATGCTGCAAAAAGAGATCTCGCAGGAAATCCTGTAGTAAGGAAAGAGAAATTTTGCTCTTTAGACTAAAATCAAGAAATAACAGTAAGAAATTCAACCAAAATTCAGCAGGGTTATATGAATCTAATTTCATCTTCCTAGTTAGTACTAGTGTCTTCAATTTCACATAATGTTTACATTTTTTAATTGAAATATAATTTTTCAAATAAGTTAGAAAATAACCAAATTTCCCCAGGGCAGGCATACTGGAATCAGTCACAATTAACTTATAAGATGAGCAAAGGATAACATAAGTCTTGCAATGTTTGCTAACTGATGTCAAATCAAAATGTTTGCCATTTAGCAAAACACTTAAGCATCCTCTTATGTCTTCCGTGGGGCATAGGCTGGAACCACACACTGAGACATCAGCGCAGGGTCTGCAGCCCAGGGATGGATTTCTGTGCCTGGCTGGCTCAAAACATTTGCGTTATGGTTTCTGAACAGGCTTCTGCCTCAATAGCCTGAGTTTTAAAAAGAAACCGGCGTTCAGAAAATCTGCAGGCTCAGGAAGAGGTCGTGAAGCAATCCCATTGATGGAACACAATGGCTTTGGCTCTGTTAGGCTGGGAGAGGCACATGCACAAAGCCAAGGTGAGACAGTGCTCGGGGGACTCCCTGGGTGCTACCAAGACAAGTGGGGTCATGGGATGAAGCAAGAGGGAAGCAGGATAGCAAAGGCAACAATGGAGCATCCTCCCTCCTGGCAGAGTCCCTGCAGCTGTGCCAGAAGACTGGAGGGTCCCCAGTCCTTAGACTTGCCATGAACAACCTAGAAATGCCATTTGTCAGCGGCACAAAAAGGCAGCAAATTGGTAAAGCTGATGGAAAGGCTCCCGTTGACATCAGTGAGCTGTAGATCAAGCCCAAAGAGACTTAGAATAACTTACTTTGAGCTCGCCAGCTGAAATAAATCCACTGCTATCAGCATCGTAACTGCGCCAGATCTGAATGGGGATAGATTGATACGACCACATAAATATTGCAGTTCATCATCTGCTTGGGTAATAGATCATGAAGATTCAAATCAGGACTTCCATAATGAACAAACTGTTGCATTATCCAATATTTAATTAATTGTAGATGAAATAAAATAAACTTTCCACGCAATAGCTTTTACTCTCACTTGGATGCTGTACATGTGACATGCCACTATCACATATTTAATGCAGATACACTGCCTATAAAAGGAAGAGAAGACTAAGAAACCGCTCCGCGTTTCTTGCCTAATTTGTACATGCAGCTTCTTTTATTGCCCTGAGTAAAAGTCAAGTCTGTACACAACTTGTCATTAATCCTCAGAAGCTCCCAGTTTGGCTGTGAAATAAGAGTAACTGCAAACAGTCTTGGAAAAATTGACATTCTATGCTGGGATACTTAGGGGCAGAGATTGGATGGAGCTTGGGCAAGGTTAAGGAAACCTTATGGGCTTGCGCTCCTCAACTGGTCCAATTTATGAAGGTTGCCACTCCTTGCCCTGCCAGGCTAATGCTTCAGGGTAAAATGGTGCTTAAAACGTGCCTGGCCTGCTCTCTTGATCTGTGCTGTGCTGCTGTGCTGCAGATGAGAAGCTGATAGTTTTGGCTGTAGCTCCCAACAGGGCTGAATTTATCAGTGGGTAGGAACTACTGTAAGGTTTTGTCTCTAGAGGCATGACTGGTAGGTGGCTGAGAGCGTTAGTGAAGTTTAATGAACTCTCTGGGTGCCCTTGGTCCAGTCCTAGCTATCACATCTCTGCTTTGCTGGTGTAAAGAATGTACAACCTTCTCTACCTGAACAGGTCAGAACGTGTTTTGCTTCCACAACACCCATGTATTTCCCATGCTATGTTCTACAGAGGGGGGAAGCGTACGTATTGAAGAAGTTGATGATGTGCAAAGGGAAGAGGCAATGTGGAGATACGGACCCGCATGAATTCCACACTGTTGTCCAAGGGAGTTTCCCGTCGGAAAAGCAGCAGAAAGTTCTCATCATCTGGCAAGATCATATTTGCAAGCTGGAAAAGAAACACATAAAAAACGCCTAAAACAAACCCAAACCATGAAAGTAAAGAAAAGAAAAAACTTGGGTGGCTGCTGACCCAGTATGGGAAATACAAGCTAGGCATGTTATTGCCTTGGAAATAAAGCCCAGACCAAGAGATCTGGCTAATGTAGTACTCTGTGACTCGCCTCCTCCCCACCTAGGCTCTATCTTCCATATCTCCCAAGTCTGCTATAGGCCCTAATCGTAGAATCATAGAATGGTTTGGGTTGGAAGGGACCTTTAAAGGTCCAACCCCCCCTGCAATGAGCAGGGTCATCTTCAACTTGATGAGATTGCTCAGAGCCCCATCCAACCTCACCTTGAATGCATCTACCACCTCTCTGGGCAACCTGTTCCAGTGTTTCACCACCCTCCTCTTAAAAAATTTCTCCTTTATATCTAGTCTGAATCTGCCCTCCTTACTACTCCTTGTCCTATTGCTGCAGGCCATATAAAAAGTCTGTCCTAATTCTCTGTCCTCTATAAGAGAAATCCTGGGCTGGGGTTGGGGAGAGATACCTCTTGAATTTGCAAGCGTCCATCTGTGTTGACATCATAGGCAGACACGAATTGCTCCTTCATCCTTTGAACTTTTTCTTCTGTGATGGTTTTCTGCCATGGGGAAAACAACACCTACATGAAAATTGCTGAGGCCACACTTTCTTCTGGACGACATCTCTCCTCACTCACAGATAATCATCGGGATTGTTGCATCCTTATGGTTGGGGGCAATGCTTCTAAAAGCCCACAGACACACCACTGTGGATGAATTTTTGGAAAGAAGTCCTATGCATAGCTTTGTAGCAACTAAGCTTTCAGTTGGAAGACCAGTATTTGGAGACCCCAAAATATTTCAGTGACACCTACTTCTTTAGCCAACTGTTCCTGCTCTATCACTGGGGTTTGGTTTTGCTGGAGTGTGTGTTACAGCGATTTCCATGCTGCTCATTTTCAACTTGTGCTTTTCGGGAAGGTGTCCTTATCCTTGAACTACATCTCTGTAGTTCATTAGATCATCAGCCTTGAAAGGTGTCAGCGGAGCTAGATTGTTGCTTGTTATTGCCTGTCAACTGGTTCAAGCCCTGGCACCAAGCCCCGGTAGTGTTTCTGGGTTAATAGCGTGGAATTTCAAGCAATTCACATTCCCTTTGCGTCTGCTCAACCCCATAATCAATTTATACATGGTGAGGAGTTTTCAGGACTTGTCAGGTTATATGTTTCGACAGGCATCGCTGTGACAGGTGAAATACAATGCTTAGGTTCAGC
>NW_009614471.1:8922-12033 GCF_000690535.1 Cariama cristata | reverse complement strand
TTTTTTCTTCTTAGCAGTAACCGTTAGGGCGTCTGGTCTGACCGGGCTACACAAAGTACAATTTCCCCACCCTGGGGAAAGGCTTCTGGTCAGATGAGCTTTGTGGCTGGGCTGGGAAGCGCACCTAGTTCATCTCACCCAAGCAATTAATGAAGTCCGATGTTACCCTCCGCACCCACCCTGAGCAGGCTCCTCTCCCATTCCCATGGGAGGTGGCCCTTGCTGGGAGGGGAGGGAGGGAGGAGGACAACCCAGACTGGCTCTTGGCATCCTTTTGTACCATTTTTTACAAGATAATAAATTAAGTTCTTCCCAGTCCCTGAAGAAAAGCCCTTCGAAGGTTTTTATCTCTACAACCAGGTGGGCTTGAGTCTTCTAACTCAGTTTCTCATCTTTTCAGCTACTATTGCAGGCCCATCAGGTTGTACAATCCGTTTCTTGATACTGTGACAAAAGACGGTGAGTAAGTTTCTCAAATTTACCCAGTGCCCAGCTCAGTGCAGCCTGCCTAGCTGTTCAGAGGCTAAGCAAATATAAACCCCACTCTTAGGAAAAAACTCGGTTGCCCTGTCCGGGCAGAGCACACAGCGGGTGTGCACGCTCTGCGTGATGCCCTGGATGTAGCGTGTCCAGGGCTTAGGTAATTCATTGCCTTAGGCTCTCCTTGAAGCTGTGATTCTGCAAAGCATGAACTGGAACAGCAATTGTGCTGTTCTGCAAAACATTGCACGGGGTAGAAGGGAGATCTTTCTATAAGGTTTGTCACCTCTGAGCAGAGTAATAGGGCTGGGCCGCACAGGCAGCAACTGCAGCTCATGTTCTCACTTCGGATGGGCATTTGAAAGCACCACACTGGAAACTGAACGGGTCTCACACCCCAAAACTTCCTTGGCCATACCCACGTTTAGTAGCCAGGTGAGGAGAGCAATTTCCAGCTGCTCTCAAGCAGTACTGCTGCAGAGTCTTTGCACAGCAGCGGCTGTCACCGTCAGTGACAGAGATGTAGAGACACACTAGGATGTCATGGGTGAGGTAAGCAAAAAGAAAATGAGGTATCTTCGACTTAGACTCGTTAAGCTAAGGTCTACCTTTGCACCTGCTTTGTCACCACCTTTCCCCATCTGTTTAGATGTGACTGGTATTTCCCAAAAGCCTTAATTTGTTGCTAGGAATAACAGAAAAAAGAGATCTATAGGTGGATGGCTAGGCAGATAGTATGAGTGATCATTTGTGATATAGAATTTAGTTTGCCTTCACCTTACTTCAGAGCAGACTCAGAGCTGATGAGCACTTACCTGCACAAAGTCATTATGGGCTTATAGAGAAATCATGAATGGCACTGTCAGTGCAGAGGAGCCTACACTGAAATTGGGGGAGAAAGAGTTAATTGGCTTTGACCTATAAATGTCAAGTCAAAATGACCAAGAGGAAGCTCTGCTTAGAACGAATGAAACTTTTTCACCTCTCCACTACCTAAAGTAATACAGGACTAGGACGTGCCAGATGATGGAAAGTCTGGGAGTCTAGGAACGGGAATGGGAGAATAGGGGCACCCACATGGATGGGCAGGTGGGGCACATCCCCTGAGGCACATCCTTGGGGTACAACACCGAGGGTTGGCAGTTCCCAGTTAGGGGATGAAACACCCAGTGGTGATCCCGCAGGGATGTGCCCGAAGTGACGGTCCCCCTCCCGGGGCCTGCCCTTGGCCCTGAGCAGGTCCCAGGGCATGGCTGCAGGATACCCCATCCCTGCGGTGGTGGCCAGCAAGGCCTCGGGGCTGCATAGCTGGGTGCCTGCACCACTGCCCCGGGTGGTACGCACTGCTGGCCTCCCCCCCGGGTACGGGCGTGCGGGGCACAGCACCCCACTGAACACTTTCTGAAGTTCTCTTTCCCCTTGGCATTATAATTCACCCACGTGCTATTTAAATTGCCTCCCAATGGCACCTTGACGCTTTGAGGCACCTCCCAGGAGTTAGCCAAGCCTATCAGTTCCTGACCTCAATCGGCTTACAAAGTACTCTGAAATTATCCTCCTCCGTGCCCAGCAGGAGAAGTTATTTCTGAAACGATAATCATAGCTGATATTTGAAAAGTGCGCTGTGGAGTTCACACCAGTCGTTTGTTAAGAAAGCTTATTGCTGGACTTCGTGTCAGCGGTTAACCACCACTTCACTGAGCTTTGTGTGGCAGGAACATTGTCATCTGCTTAAAAATAGGACTGCCTCCTTTTTTTTTTTTTTAATTTTTCACTGATTTAAACTATGGGATATATCAAGTAAATACCCAAAATACTTACAATATTTACATAGCTCCAACAGCTTTTAGTCCAAGAGGTTACACTACAGTGGATTTTTCAAATTGGACAATCTCTCTCTGTTCATAAATACTCTACTTATGAAACCCAAGCAGTAATGGATCTACTAAAACCCAGCCTTTACTCCCAAAGAATAAAAGTGAAGTAAAAAATACTGCACAAACTGGCTTTCCTAAGATGCGCGCTCAAGGCAAAATTATTTGTATGTTACAAAATTTACACTGAGAATGATACATCTTGGTTTATGACCATTAGGTTTCAAAGGTGACCTTTATGTTTACCAAAAAACCCCTGATTTAAAAAAAGAAATAAATTTGTGATTAAAAAAAAAATAAAAATCAAATAAGCCATGAAACTTTCAAGCAGAAACCAAGGTTGGGAGACGTGGTCTCCAAGACTGACCTACTGGTGGTGCAGACCAGTAGCTTGCTCTGGTTTCCTTTGCATTCCAAAAACATTTAAAAGGTTGGAAAAAAGCACACACATAATCTGCATGATTTGTTCTCCTTGTCCAAGCAAGGACGCAAACTGCAGACTCCCGCTGTATTTGCTGGCTCCGTAATCTGATTTTGGAGGTCTGCAGCCCGCGGTGGGGCAGGCTGGGCAGGCTGCGGGGCAGAGCCAGGACAGTGGGGCAGGCGGCTGGAGTTGCCGATCTCTCCCTAAAGGTTTAGGGAGCAAGTTCAAATCTCTGGCTTGTTTAGATTTTGGTTGTGTATGGTTTTTGCCTGCAAATCAGTGCTGTGGCATTGCTACAGCGAGGCAGAGACACTGGAAAGCTTGGGAGGGGGT
>NW_009614471.1:0-8891 GCF_000690535.1 Cariama cristata | reverse complement strand
GGAGCTTCATGCCTAGACAAGAGCACGCTCCAGAAACAGAGGGAGAAAAATATTCGGGCAAAAGTACTGTCTGTGCAATATTCCAGGATTTACGGAGCCAAGGCAGGATTTTAATAGCCAAACATGTTGTCCCTGATATTATTTGTACTGGTGTAATGTCCCGGGAGCCCTAGGAAGGCTTCAGGAGGGAACACCCCAGCTGGGACTCTAAGCTTTGCTCAGAAGAAAGGAGACGGACAGAGATAAATGGCAAGCAAAGGCAGTCAGCAGGGAAATAAAGAGAGAAAATACAGGGGCTATTAAAATTTTTTAAAGCCTTGTAGATATAGCAACCAATTACAGTCATGTAAACATATTAAGCAGAATTCTTTTTCAGTAGCATTAGTGGTTTGTACAGACAAGGTTCAGGTATCCCTAAAAGGGACAAAATAATTATTCACAGGTAAGAAATTACAGTGGAGGCAGTTTCTGCGGGCACGGGCTGGGCAGGGATCCATCAGCCAGCCAGCGGTGTGAGAGGGCATCTCCCACCCAGCGCGGGGGCCAGGGCCGAGCTGGGATGCCGGGGCAGTGAGGGGCTGCACAGGGGCACCGGCCAGGTCGGGGCGGGTACAGGGACCCCCTTGCTGCCTTGGTCACCCTGCGATGAGATTGCTGAGGGGAGGCCAAATGTAAAAACTTGGCAGTTTGCTGGTCGAAAGGCCTGATTATTATTTTTATTTTCTGTCTTTGGGCTCTTACAAATATTTCCTTGCCTCCCAGATCGGGGCAAGTCCTATGATGGAAAAAGATTGGAGGCAGGAGAGCAAGAAGGGGACAACTCCAGGCAGGCGCACGCAGGGACGTACGGCATTTACTGCGCCCAGTGCTATGGCCATCGGCTTCCCCGGGAATTTTGTTTTTCCTTCCTTCCCTTTAATTATTAACTCTCTGTTCAACTACAGATTGCAACAAGCAGGAAAGCCTAAAAGCCAAGCACGCTCTACTTTCAAATGCCTCAAGCTCACGTCCCACTTATTCAACCGCTATGAATTATGGAGGGGGTAATTAAAAAAAACCAAACGCCCCCCCCCCATTCTGCTCTGGAAAGCAACTGTACAAGTAGCACGATACAAATTTGTGCCTCTTGTCTCTATGAGCTGGGAGGGGGGGAAATGGCTTCGCAGTAAGTAAAGGGCTGTAGCTGAGCACAGCTTTTTTCATCGGAGCTGATGCTGTCTTGACCACCGTGCCTGTCTCAAGCAGCAGATCCCTCCCCGGTTTCAAAGATTTGCTGAGCTTGCTCAAGCGTTCACTGCTGGGGCTAAAATTTTGCAGGTTTGTTAGCAGCCAGATAAAATTTCCCGTTTGAGAATATTTAAGTGAATGCTGTTGCGTCCTTTCTGGTCGCTGTTTGCATGGGGAGGCCTTTCTTGTCATTCCTTGTTTTCCCTGAGCTTCTGGAGGAGAATTTCATCAAGAGGTAATAGCCCTAATTGACAGAGAAGTACAATTTCCCCTGAATTGCTGCCTGCTTAAGGCAGAAACAGCTATAGAGATGCTCACGTTCAGCATCAGTCAACACTGTAATGAAAAGGATTCCCTGCCACAGCCTGGAAAACGTACCTGAACTAGGACCTGCCTCCAATTTCGCTCAGGGCTGGGCTGAGGAAGAGTGCGGTTGCTGGGAGAGCAAGTGCTTGGCAAGAAAGGGTCCTGCAGCAGAAGTAAATCTCCGGCAATGTCTTCCTGATGCTCATTTAAGAGAAAAAAAAAACCAAACAACCCTCTGCTAATTTCCATGAAATATGATCATTGGACTATAATGACAATGGGAGCTAGCCTGGAATGGAGAGATGCTTTAACCCCTTTTCAGGTTGCTTCATATGAGTTGTAAAAACTTCAGCTGCCCTGATCTCTCACAGGTCAATGCTGCGTGGTTTCCAAAAGCCGTTGCATGTTCTCACTGTCTAGTCAAGGACAAAATCCTTACTCCATACCATGAGAAGGCCATGTCATCTTTTCTTTTCATAAAAGCACACAGTTTAAAACATTGCTATTGCGTTGTTCGTACATTTCTCAGGGTTAAGGAGTAAATTGCTCACTGTGGATGCTCTTCCACAGACTTTTGCAGAGAAAAGCTTCTATACTTCAAGTTACCATAACAAATGAATTTTCTGCTTTCTCCTTTCCAGGTCCAGTCTTTGTCTCCCCTTTCGCGAAGACCCTTTAGAAGTATTTAGCATCACAAAGGTAATCTGGTTTTTAATACCCTTTGTAATAATGGAAAGGGCATGCTCACATGTTTTTTTTTTACTCTCCACAGTATTTAATTTCTTTGTCGTGGCTGGTTATGACTCTTTGGAAACCAGGCTGTAATCTATCCTCTTTGTTAACCCATTCCTTTTATATTGTCACACTCTTTGCCTCATGCTGTCTAATCAAATTTTTGCTTCTTAAGGGACCCATGTGCTTGGCAGCAGCTTGCCTTGATGAAAACACAGCTATGAGTCATTTGGTTTGGAGGGTAAAAAGCAAATGTGTGGAGCACTGTGGAGCTTTTCCCACTTGATGAAAGGGGACATCTCATTTTTTAAGACAGTCTTGTCATAATTTTTTTTTTCCTTCTTGACATGATTTTTGGAAGGAAGCCACTATATTGATCAGGGTATAAAAAGCAAGAAGAAACTAAATTTAAGTGACTATTACAACTTGTTTCTTGAAAAAAAAAAAAAAAAGAGGCTTATCTGAAAATGCTGGCTTGAGCATGTGTTTCTCTTAACAATGTTTCAGCCAAATTTGATAGAAGGGCAAAGGGTCCCAGAGGTATCAAGTTCCTACAAGATCTATGAGAATAAATTATGTCTGCCAAGAAACCTAGTTGGAAAACAAATTCAACAACTATTACCGTGCCAAAAGCCACACAGTACAGACAGGAGGCCAGCAAAGACCAGATGAGATGTCAGTAACCTACACTTTGACCTTATGAGAAGAACCTTTTTTGGGCCAAACATTTCTTCTTTAAATCCCCTAGCATTAAAAAGATGAATCACGTGAATGACTTCATTTCATCCATGCAGTTGTACGTTGGATTGCCTGTGTTAGCGTGGGATTTCACCCCGCAACTTCTGGGCCAACTTCTCGTTTGGGCCAATCTTGCTTACTTAACCGCAGCGCTATCACTTGAGAATTTGGCCCTGTATTTTGTTTAGGATTTACTGTAATCCTGCGTGCTACAATAGATGAGCACTTATTCTGTCATCCTGTGTTGTGTTTTGGTTCTTTTTTTAGCTCTCCTCAGCACATACGTGGGAAATATTTTTCCACATAGAAGACACCAGCATCCAACAAAGGCTATTACAGCCTCCTCTGTGCCATCACGGTTTTGTGGTTAGGCTTTGGACAGGTTCTTTGTTCTTCCCATTCCGCTAGGCTGGAAGTTTTTTGACATGCCTTTGGGCAAAGAAAACACATTGTGTCTGTTTTTTCCCATAGGCATGTTGAATTTGCATTTAGAGATACTTGCAGGGGCTTGCAGTGCCCTGCCCTTATGTACAGGAACAGGAATAGGAACTGGTCAAGCTAATCAAGGCTGACAAAAGTCACACCTAAAGAAATAACTTCATTTGACAATAATCAGAACCATAGAATGGTTTGGTTGGAAGGGACCTTAAAGACCATCCAGGTCCAACCCCCCCTGCCATGGGCAGGGACACCTTCCACCAGACCAGGTTGCTCAAAGCCCCATCCAACCTGACCTTGAACACTTCCAGGGATGGGGCACTCACAACTTTTCTGGGCAACCTCTTCCAGTGCCTCACCACCCTTACAGTGAAGAATTTCTTCCTTATATCTAAATAACCAGGATTGACTCAGGGTTTAGATTTCTGAATTAGTCTGGAGGAGGATGCAAGACGAATGCTTTCTGCTAGGGGTCTTCTTGCCATTGACCTGCTGGTCACCAGAGACCTGGTCTGTGATCGTGGGTCTCCTGGGGTCGTAAAACATAGGGGAAATCTGCTTTGGATGGCTTTGAGGCTGGCTGATATTTTGGCCATTAAACTTTGTTTGAATGACCAGCTGCTGCATTCTTGACCATACTAAGTTAAACACATAATTGAGATAGACAATACATTGTGCAAGGCAAGGATGAGTGCATGAGTAGCTGGAGGCCGCTCATCTTCTTTGGAAGTAAAAAGCAAAGACAAATCTTTTATGGCTGTTCAGGGTGAGCTCCTGAAGATTAACTTCAGGCCCTTCCAGTCATAACTATCCAGGTGGTTTGGGGGCAGAGGGATAACAACAAGGTTAATACCTGTCTTGCCCGGTCAAATTTACACTTCAAACTTTTTTACACGTGATCTCTTACACCCTTACAGTTAGGTGAGGGCAACCGACTTTTATCTGAAAGTCTTCTGTCTGATTTTAGATACAAGCAAAGTGAAATACCTTTCTGTGAAAGCCCTGCAAGCATAATGGCAATGTGCATTTCCCTCTGTATCTGCCCAAACATCACTGGTTTTATGGAAACTTTCGGTAATCCAAACCCCAAATTTATAGCCGTTCATCTATAAAACCCTTCTCATCTCATTAGTACAAGAATATGCATAGAGCTTCAGTAAAACTATAGCAAAGACCAAGAAAGGAAGATCCTAAATGATATCTATACAGAAAGAAAGATGTACAGCAATTTAAGAGAGAAAGGCAGGGGTCGTAGTTCCTGTTCCAATCAAATTAATTCTTCAGTGCTGAAAGAAACTGTCCTTTTCACTAAGTTTTCACCTCAGTACAAAAACTTTTAGAAAATGCATGGAGAGGTGGCCACAATGTAGAAGAAAGAGGTTTATGAGTGAGCAGAAGAGGGCACAGGCAGCTCACGGCAGCCATGCAGCAGCAGGTTGGACGCTGGAGGCTCAAATGGTTAGAGGGAAGTCATAGGAGTACTAAGGGCAGCAGGTGGAAAATGCCAGCAGTTCACAAACCTGTGCGGCTGTGTGGCTGAATTAGCCTCGATTCTGCCTCATATCCCCCAAACAAACCAAACCACAGAAGCCCCTCCAGCTGATAGAGAATTTATACTCTAGACAATATTATTCTCTACATCAACCTGAAAGGAGGTTGTAGCGAGGTGGGGGTCGGCCTCTTCTCCCAAGTAACCAGTGATAGGACAAGGGGAAATGGCCTCAAGTTGTGCTAGGGGAGGTTTGGATTGGATATTAGGAAATATTTCTTTGCAGAAAGGGTCGTTAGGCATTGGGATGGGCTGCCCAGGGAGGTGGTGGAGTCCCCGTCCCTGGAGGTGTTTAAGGAAAGACTGGAGGTGGCACTTAGTGCCATGGTCTAGTTGACATGGGGGTGTTAGGGCACAGGTTGGACTCGATGATCCCTGAGGTCTCTTCCAACCTCATCGGTTCTACGATTTTGTGATTATATATAAACTTTAGTGTCATAAATCAGTGAAACCTTATGGATACATAACACATACCTGGAAATTGAAGGCATTTTCTTAGGAATAGAATAGAATAGAATAGAATAGAATGGAATAGAGTAGAATAGAATAGAATGGAATAGAAGAATAAAATATTTCAGTTGGAAGGGACCTACAACAATCCTCTAGTCCAACTGCCTGGCCACTTCAGGGCTGACCAAAAGTTAAAGCGTGTTATTAAGGGCATTGTCCAAATGCCCCAGCAATTGCCCATTGCTGGAGGATGAAAGACAGAAAGCAGCATCTGGGATTTGGGTCGGTTTATTATAAGTCTACTTTTGTTGTAAAGTTTTCCCTCCCCTCCCCCCAAATTCTTGATGGTTCAGTAAAAGATAATGAATTAGCCTCTCTCGCTGGATGGTATTTCAAGTTTCCTTCCTTGCTCAGAGCCGTCAGGAAGAGCTGTGCTTCTCAGCTTCCCGACGGGCTCCCTTTGGCTTTGTTTTCCCAGCTGCTCCCATCCCCTGGCATTTAGTGTCAGCTGGGGATGCTGCAGAGTAGCTGGAAAGAAAAACAGAGCTGAAGGACTACAGTGGTCATTAAGAAAAATAACAGCCTAGAGAGTGGAGGCTAAAAAAATATAATTATGAAGCCATTCACTATTCAAGCAGAGACAACTTCCAGTGCTGGTAAGATTATTTATCACTGGTATAGCACTTCAGACACAGTCACTAATTAATCCTTGCGACACATCTGGAAGTTATGCCAGTGTATTACTGTCTCCTTCTTTTACTGTGCAAGGAAACAGAGATGTTGTTATGAGTCCAAAGAAGAAATAAAGGTCAAAACGAGCACTAAAGCAGGGAGATGCTCAGTCCCAGCTCACTGCTCGTATCACGAAGGACACTTTCTTCCTGTAGGATGGTAAAAACCAGTGCAAAGGGGATCCTTTACCCCTTCCCACTATAAGCACAAGCCTGTACAACAGAAATCACATGAAAAAGAGGAAAAATGGCTCAAGGCTGTTGAACAAACATATTGTACAAAGGTAGTAGAGACCCTTGTTTAATCCAGCGCTAGAGGTGATCCCCAAACCTAGGGGAGCGGGGCAGGGGACTTCTCTCAGCCTCCCAGGACCAAGCTCCCCTTGGGTTTTCTGCCACCGAGACAGGCTGCTCTGCCTGCTGCCCGCTATGTAGGAGACTGGTTTGTTCCTACAGGACCATCAGAACTGAAACCAGACTGTTGCCAAAGGGGAACAAGGCAACACGTCATCTTATCACTCAGGGTAATACTACCTGAGCAGAAATCCTGCCAAAAATAGGCAAGAAAACTATGGGAGAAAGCCAAAACCACTTGAGACTTTGTTTGAGCACCCTGGCAGTTAGTGAGCACGGTCTTCCAGATTTAGCCTATTTCTTCTATTTAATAGGGAGAGAGGGAGTTGGGTCTGTCTTCATTCAATTTATGTTAAGGTTTGTCTTTTAATGGCAAAACCTAAACAGCAGAAGCAATGGAGAAGCAAGCTAGATGTAGGTGCTGGTTTAAGCTGGAGTCATCTGAGCAGTGACTTTTGGCAATCAATGAAACTGTTCCTGATTTCTCAAAGCAGAATAGTTCATTGCATGTTCTCTGCGCTGCTACCTAACACGATATAGCAGAGTTCACATCGATATCGGCAAGCCCACAAAAACTGTGAGCTGTTTACAACCCAGCTGATGTCCCCAAAAATCTGATATGAGGGATGTGCAAGGGCAGCTATGGGCTAGAGTGAGGCTGGAAGTTTCCTCTTGATCTCTCATCATTAGGAAGCTGCCTGCAGGGTGAGATTCCTGGCTGAACCTCGGTTTTCTCACAGCTACAGCTCACTCTCGAGACCCCCATTTGGAGGTCCCTTGCTTCAGTGACCCGCTGCAGCGCTGAGCTTTGCCGCCTCATTTTAAGCCTCTCCTTCAACATCTCGTGCTTGCTGTCACGGTGTTCACTTCAGTGTGTTTTGTGCTGGTGTTTCAATACCTCAACACTAGCAGGTCCCAATTTCATCTTTTGTTCCTGGGTAAATGAGCATGAACTTTTCAATTTCTCTTCAAATCAGTTTTTCCATGTCCCTAATGATTCTTAGCGCTTATTGTTACATCTTTTTTGTTTCACTTTAAAGTCTTTTTACGTGCCTATCTGTTCATCTAACCATCCATGCTCTAGAAAGACATTTCTGCAGAAACTGCCAATATTTCAATTCAAATTTACTTGCAAATTAAACAAAAACACGCTTGAAAAGTTATTCACAGCTTCTACTTCTTTATTGTAGCCCCAAAGATCCAAGAATCCTAATTGGCTTGTATAAGTTTGTAAGTATAATTGTAAATATAATTCTGATTTTACACTTGATACTCATGAATTTATGCCTTTTATCAGCTACCTTTTATCTTTTTGTTAATTACTTTTTGCTTAAAGGAATTGTTTAATCTCTGGTTTTGGCACACCCTCTCCTTCCATTTGGAAGATGCTTACTCCTTTTCTCTTCCTAGTTGGGCACACACTGTGTAGTGAAAATATGAAGCCCGTTATCAGAATATATTCTTTACACACTTCTGAGCAGCTGATCTGAGTGGTAGGCTTTCTCCTTCACTGATGGTGATAGTCAAAGGCAACGTATGACGTGGAGCTAAGGAAACCAGCCCCTGTAAATCGTTGTGCAACTTCTGGTAGAACTGAGATGCTGAGAGCGAGAGAGGGGAAACGCTGTCAAATATAGGAAAGGAAACCAGGGGAGAAACCCAAAAACGCTTCAGGGCCTGGTCTTGACCTTACGAGCAATCGAATTGACCCCTATTTGGCTTCTAGTCGTTTTTGGCAATACAGATGTACGTCTTCTTCCTAAGCGCCTTTTAAAATTAATGACAGTATATGTGTTAAAAATTGACCTTGGAAAGAAACCTCTCATATTAACAAGACTAATCAGCACTCACTTGAATAAATCATCACCCTTGTCTTCTCCCTCATCCTGCCAGACTGCGTGCCGGTGCTTTTTAAATTTGTTTCTAGTCAAAGGCAGTAAATTACTTTCCCTCCACGCTTCCAGCCAGCCCTCTCAGCTGGTGCCAACTGCAATCTCACTGTGACAGCAGCTGTTGGACCGAAAACAACTGATCAAACTTCTCAGGTGATTGCACTTGTTGTCATACCCGCTTTGTTGCCAAGAGAAAAGCTCTTTACCTCGAGGATCGCTAAGGAAGCTAGCAATCGGTGAACAACAAATACAAATCATCTCTCAGCATAGCGACCTTCTCGCTTGGACTTGATGTACAACTAACGCGGCGCAGTACTTACTTCTGGTCCCAGTTTCTCCAGGAGATGATGAAAAAAATTGTCAAGCTCCTTCCCTTCTATGTAACCATTGTCTAAAGAAAAGTCAAAGGTATTTATGGTCAGGTGGCACCGCCTGAACTCTGGGAACCGTGTCATGGGCTGCGGGCAGGGACCC